>NC_051217.1:44713373-44733373 GCF_015220715.1 Pygocentrus nattereri
TTATCTCAGCACAAGTTGTGATGACCAGGGACTAGCAAAGTATTACAGTTACTACAGTCTGTAACTGTAGAACTACAAAGTGCTCTTATATGGTAAGTGGAGCGGATACATTGAACAAAGAGAGCAGATACATAGGAGGTGTTCCTAATGAAGTGCTCGGTCAGTGTAAAGGTTACATTGTTATAATATCTCTCTGAGGTATTGATAAGAATTTGCATGAAATGTCTGTCTCTTTGCACTTCACACATCACCGTTTAGCTCCTAGTTATCTGCGTAGTCTTACTGCTTGTATAACTAAATTAGGTGCAGCTCTAGTTTCACTCCAGTTAGTACAGAAGACTATTTTCCTACCCTTGAACCGCAAGTAGACGTTGGAAGTTCTGCAGAAATGGCTGTAAGGAGGAGGAGGTTTGCGATGATGCGGTGTGCTACTATCTGAATGTCTGGATTCATTTGAATCTCATGAAAAGCGGCTGCCTACTAGAACCTGGGCTTTTTTAACCATCAAATTCAAAGTCATAACAATGACATAAAAAATACGATGTAAACTTTATCCTTTATTAACCTTTGTCCATAAATAAGCAGATGGGAGGGTTTAGGGGTGTGGAGGGTTGTTGTGATCGTTTTGTAGCTCGGCTGTTATAGGCAGGCCTGCTGGAGTCTCTGCTTGACCCATTATAATCACACATCTTTCCTTTTGCAGAATACGTGTCCCCATTATGAAACTTCTGACGCCTGCTGGATTGTTTTATGATCCTTTTCCATCCGTCGTTCGACTTTCAGCCTCCGCTGTGAACCTCTAACACGCTTAATGGACTCTTGAGCCTGTCATGTGCACTGAAGTCCCAACTTGTAATGTATTCATATTTCTCATACTCATACAATCAATTAATATAAGCAGATTTAGGATTACAGTCTAAATTGATGGAAAGCTTTGAGAAGACAGCATATTTATATTTGATATTCATTAGAGACATTACACAAGTGACCACTGAAGATGAGTATAAGGATGGTTGAATGGACTAACTGTAGTAGTCAAGGCCAAAAATAGTTTAGGGCCAGATTCCAACCTTGATGTCATCTATTGTCCAGTGAATGCGCCTGGGTTGCGTTTATTGTCATTATTGACACTATAAAAAAGCTACAGAGAAAACGGGGCTCCTAACAACCACCTGGAAGACCTGGTCAACACCAAAACTGCCCCCATCAGATAAACAGCACTGAAAGCTTTGATCTCTGAGAGAGAGGAGAACATCAAGCTGCTTCAGATCTGAAAACATCCACAGGTGTTTCTGTCCATCCGTCCACTGTGAGGAGATTCATGCTTATGAATGTGAATAACGCATCGTTGCTAGGTGACCTGCAGTCTGCATGCCAGTCCCTCCCCCCATACCCCTCACTCTCTACAACAAGACCAAAACCGAAGCTGTAAAATCACTAAAGAAAACGGGCCGGATGGCTGTAACTGCATCTATTACCACTGGATCTTATTTCACCATAACAGCGCATTTTATGGCAGATGAGTGGCAGCGGTGTCTCGTGTGCTCCAAACAAGAGCAGTGAATGGGAGCCTTCCAGTTCACTCACCACATCACTTCCATCTGATTTATTAATAAAAGATATCTTTAATTTTAAGATCACTCTGCCCTGAGGTTCATCACTGGAGGTCCCTACAGAACTCACCACTGTGAGCTGTGTGCGAAAGTTGGGTGGCCCTCTTTAACGGGACGAAGGGAAACACACTGGTTGAGTTTTATTTATAAGACACTCTCCGGTCATTCGCCAGAATACATCACTTCACTGATGAATACAAATAACAGTAATGATCAGACTCGCTCTAGTAACTGGATCAGCTGCCTGGTACCAAGAGTTTTTACTGAACTGGGAAAATCTGCTTTTAGTCACAGCACCAGCTGGAATTCACTGCAGGACACACTAAAACTCGGCTCACTGGCGTCACTCAGTCATTTTAAACTTTTAATATCAAACCACCTTCAGACAGCCTGGACCTGTTTTACTTAATCTTTTTTATTCTTAACTTTTATTTTTTGCTTTAGTTCTTCTCTTAGTTCTTTATCTCTTTTTATTTATTTATTTATTTATTTTCTCTGATTTTATTTTTAATAGTTTTGTTCATTACATCATTACTACTTGTTATCATTACTTTTTAATTTGTATTATTGTATTACCTTATTAATCTCTTATCTTCTTTTGATCTTAATCTCTTATCATTTAAACCTCAAGTTTTATTTTTATCTATTTTTATCTTTTCTTCACGGTTATTTTATATTTTCCTTTGATTTAAGATGATTAAATATAGATATTATTTTCTTTGTCATGTCAGTCCCTGTTTTTGTAAATGCTCGGCTACATTGAAAACGAGGGCTGCCCTCAATGTACTTCCAAGTCAAAATAAAGGTTGATTGATTGATTGACTGATTGATTGATTGATTGATTAATATTGGAAGTAAATTCATTATAGATCATTACAAATACTTTGCTTTAAAAGTACCAAAGTCGTCACACAGTGAGAAAATGGAAATTCTGTATAGAAAAAAAAGATGCATTGAGATGCATTGATAATCATTTTATAATCGCATCACAGCCTTTGAATCAAAATTAAATCCAATCGAATCATGAGGTGCCTAAAGACTCCCACCCCTAATAAAGACAGTGATAGTGGGAGATGAAGACTCTCAGTCTCCTCATCCTCACTTTGTTCGTCTTCTTGAACACATTGATGGTGTAACATGAGTCCTCAAAGCAAAATTACCAGCACACAGTTTTACTCAGTATGATCCAAAACAACATAAGAGCACTACAGAAAATAGCTGTAGCTAAAAGCCAGGCTCACGTGTGACAACAGAGTAACTGTAGAGCAGGAGTGTCTAATCTCATCCACAGTGGTCCAGTGTGGGTGCAGGTTTTCATTCCAAACAAGAAGAGCAAACCTGATTTCACTCCTCTAACCAGCCAGTCTGTCTTTAAACAGCTGAGCAGTTGAACTCCTGCTCTATCTCACTGAAAGACAGATGAGATTGGACACCCCTGTTGTACTGCAAGACCTCATAAAGGACAATTTACAGGTGTAATCAAATTACAACAGGCTTCATTCAACAACCATTCTTAAGAAGAAATTTCGTCTTAAATCCCGATTACGTCGTTTTCAGCAGTGTTTCTGACATTCGCCAAGGTTTTCTTATTTGAGAATTGTTTTTTAGGTAAGAACAGAATCTACACACTCAAGAGCACAAAGGTCAGAACGTGTGATGCTCATTTTATCATTTAACAATAGTACATTTTCAGAATGATCTTTATACTAAAATGCTCCTGGGAAACCCAGCCCTAAATAATCGCCGCTCAACTAATTTGCCTGAAGTTCATCCAGAAGAAGAGAGAGCAGAGAGAGCCGGCTTTGCAATAGCAGTTTGATGTGTGAGTTATGTGGTCTCTCATATGTAAATTGTCGAGAGAAAAAGAAGAATCAATTTCCATCACATCACTCTGTTAGTTACATATATGCTGCTTGAATTTTTGCCACCCTCCACGTAAAACACCTTCCCGCATCCCTGCCTGTATACGTCTGTGCTGATGAATGGTGATGCCTTCAAAGCCTTGTCTACCAGAGGCACCTGAAATCTGGTTACACTGGAGAAGTGCATTTCTAAATGATTAAATGTTAATGTGCACAAATAGGATCTTCACCCAAACTTGTATCTGCAATGACACTAACTTTAAAATCACGTGTTCTTGCTGAAACATCTGTGACGTGCCCTGGAGCATAAGTGGTAACACAGATTGGCTGTTTGTGTGTCATTACAGATAAGGAGTCTAAGGGCAGATCAGAAGGTCTTCAAAATGCATTCATCTGATGAAGATAACAAGCCTTTAAAAGATAACAGGGGAAACAACTAAGTTACTTTATGAAATATGTGACAGTTACTTTTGATAAATGCACTGTAAGCTACAACAGTAGATTAGTAGGTAATCCACCTCAGTTCAAGAAAGAAGAATCTTCAGAGCCATGCCAAGGAAAGACTTTTTATTAGGATGTATTTATAAGGTCAATGTATGTCTTTGAATTTTGCTGTAAACGGTGTATATTTCATATCTAAGACTAGTTGAAATAAGGTTGAAGTTTGAGCAAGTGGGCACAGTGAACAAAAGCTAGCTGTTGTCTGATCCACTCATACCAGCGCAAAACACACTAACACACCACCAAAACCATGTCAGTGTGAGTGCAGTGCTGAGAATGACCCACTACCGAAATAATACCTGCTCTGTGGGGAGCTCTACATCACAGAAGGTGAAAGTGGAGAAATGAATGATGAACATGAGATGAGAAAGATTGAAGCAACGTCAATACGGGCAGCAAAAAAGTGGTCTGCTCTGGTGTTTGTGATTCTGAATTCAGCTGAAGTGCTGGAAGAGTTTGACCTGCGGTCTTATGAACCAACAGAAGAATGTTTGTTGAAGCTGTTACCAGTGGTCAAATCATCCAGAATAGCTTTGTAAGTGTTTTCATTCCATATTTCATCTAGGGTTGGTAAAAATTTGATGTTTATAGGCTTAGGATATATATTGACTAGAAATATTCTTCAATGCTGACTTGGCATATTCTTCAAGACTTGCAGAGGTCTGAATTTTTTTTTTAGCCGCAATATACGATGCATGTTTTTCTGCAATACAAGTGGCCTAGAGCTGCACATAATTGTTCAGTTAAGTTCATTGACCTGCATTTTAGTGCCAAATCCAGGTTTCTGTTTTGTTAGTTACCTGCTAGATGATTAACTTCTAGATGCTTTCAAGATATGTGTGGTCAGACCTTTACTGAAGAAGCTCAATGAATATTCTTCAGTTTTATGTTAATAAACACCAAAGTAATCCTAGAAAACATAGCATTGAAACAAATAACTGATTTTCAGATCATTGTACTGAATCTATATTCCTGGAAGCATTAAATGATTTGAGAGTCTGTATCAATAGAAATAACATGCAAGTCTTTATTGCAGTAAATGTTACATTTGAGAAAATACATAATTTCATTCTTAAAAACTACCTTGAATATTTGCTTCCCAGGAGCATCCTAAAGTAATTTGTGGAAAATTGTGTGTTTAGAACCATATACGGAAAGTGTGATATTATTTGTGGTATACCTCAGGTTCCTGTCCAAAGCCATTTTTATTTCCTTTGTACATGTTACCATGAATAATTATATAAAAATCAAACCCTGTTTTTCAAGAACAGAGCAGAGCAAACAAAATGTTTACGTAAACCTTTAATGCTTAATCGTCTACTTAAACAAAGCATTTATATGTGGTATGGTATTTTTCCCATAGGCTGTGTGAGTGTAATCTCACAGAGCGAGCTGTGCAGCTCTGGCATCAGTTCTCAACTCCTCCTTCTCAAGTCCTCTTGTCTTAGAGAGCTGGATATGAGTAAAAATAATTTGCAGGATTCAGGAGTCTGTGATGGACTGGCGACCTCTCCAGGCTGTATCCTGCCTTCCGCCCGAAGACTGCTGGGATAGGCTCCAGCATCCCCCCACGGCCCTGACGGAGAAGCGGCTTAGAGAATGGATGGATGGATGGATGGATTCAGGAGTGAAAATACCCTCTGCTGGACTCCAGTCCACACTGTAAACTGGAGGTACTCAGGTGAGATCAGCACTTTCATAGTATATATCAAGCATCAATAAATTTCATTCAGAAAAACTGACAGTGTTATAAATGATTTCCTTCCCAGACTGGGTGAATGTAATCTCACTGAGGAAAGCTGTAGATTTCTCACCTCAGCTCTCAGTTCAAATCCATCACATCTGAGAGAGCTGCGCCTCAGCAGGAATAAACTGCAGGATTCAGGAGTGAACTGAGGTGAGCTTTTCATCTTTCATGTTGAGCTCTCACCCTCTCTCTTACACAAGCTTTGTTTGTCTGTCGCAGGTCCTGCCCATTTATGTTAATTATGCAATTGCGTATGATGCGTGGATGATGCATCTTGTTGGTGCTTGTGACTATAACTGATTGCACTATTTCTTGGCCAGAATATTATAAGTATGATGCAAGAAGAAGGCTGTTTACTGTGCCTGTGCTTAATCGGTGAGGTTAATGAATATTTTCTTATATATTTTTTTTTCATTTTTTTTTCAGCTGATAAAATTTTATACAGTCAAGTATTCTAAAATAGCTCCATTAGTTTGAGTTAAACAGGCCAAAATGGACAGTAAAACTAGCCCAGTCTCAGTAATTACCATAAGTGTATGAAACTTTTATCACACTTGAGAGTTGACTGTTTATTACAGTAAAGCAAGGCACTTAACAGTACTTTATAAGCAGGATGAATCCATGAGATCTTACAGTTTTTACAGTTTAGGCACAATTTTGAAAGCAGGGCTCGTTTCATTCAAACACTACACTTTACACAGCCACACACATAACCAGAACATCTCAGGTCATATGCTACATGTAACACGTCATTCAAAACTATACAATAAATTATAAAAACTCAATTATTTCACTGCATGGTGCATACAGAGTTTATACAATCTAACTGTGTTTGAAACGGTTACACACTGCTGTGCTCTGAAATACCTTAAAGGTTTCTGCTTTTCTAATAATATTGCCTGAGTTTTATTTCATTCAACACTGACAGTGTTGTGCAAAATGTTTTGAAAAATTAGTGATGGCTGAATACTAAATACATTGTCCTAAATGTATTCACTAATGCATTCTGCCACAATATATTAAAAAACTAACATATTCAGAATAAATTTAGAATATTTAGAATCTATAATGATCTAGTACATGAGGAAAACATAGACATTTTTTCTCTTTTTTAATTAATTCAGATTGTTTCTTGCCATCACTTATTAGCATTTTTTTCCTGTAATCTTTTAAATGAAGTTTATTAATTATATATTGATTTTATCAGTCTACTCAGACTTTAGCAGAGCTCAGTAATGCTGAGATTAATAACTGATCACATTGATTTATCAGTCTACTCAGGCTTTAGCAGAGCTCAGTAACACTGAGATTAATAACCGATCACATTGATTTATCAGTCTACTCAGGCTTTAGCAGAGCTCAGTAACTCTGAGATTAATAACTGATCACATTGATTTATCAGTCTACACAGGCTTTAGCAGAGCTCGGTAACACTGAGATTAATAACCGATCACACTGATTTATCAGTCTACTCAGGCTTTAGCAGAGCTCAGTAACACTGAGATTAATAACCGATCACATTGATTTATCAGTCTACTCAGGCTTTAGCAGAGCTCAGTAACACTGAGATTAATAACTGATCACATTGATTTATCAGTCTACTCAGGCTTTAGCAGAGCTCAGTAACGCTGAGATTAATAACTGATCACATTGATTTATCAGTCTACTCAGGCTTTAGCAGAGCTCAGTAACGCTGAGATTAATAACCGATCACATTGATTTATCAGTCTACTCAGGCTTTAGCAGAGCTCAGTAATGCTGAGATTAATAACTGATCACATTGATTTATCAGTCTACTCAGGCTTTAGCAGAGCTCAGTAACACTGAGATTAATAACCGATCACATTGATTTATCAGTCTACTCAGGCTTTAGCAGAGCTCAGTAACTCTGAGATTAATAACTGATCACATTGATTTATCAGTCTACACAGGCTTTAGCAGAGCTCGGTAACACTGAGATTAATAACCGATCACACTGATTTATCAGTCTACTCAGGCTTTAGCAGAGCTCAGTAACACTGAGATTAATAACCGATCACATTGATTTATCAGTCTACTCAGGCTTTAGCAGAGCTCAGTAACGCTGAGATTAATAACTGATCACATTGATTTATCAGTCTACTCAGGCTTTAGCAGAGCTCAGTAACACTGAGATTAATAACCGATCACATTGATTTATCAGTCTACTCAGGCTTTAGCAGAGCTCAGTAATGCTGAGATTAATAACTGATCACATTGATTTATCCGTCTACTTAGGACTAGCCAGTTTATCGTTTGGTAAATCAATTGTTAATTTAGGTCTTTTTAAGGGTTTATCTGATGAGTATGTTAACTACATCCAGTGCACTTATATAAAAATAAAGCTTTTTTTTTTATTTAGTCAAAAAGTACACAAAAAGTACTTTCCTAAAAATGTAAAGAGAATGTGCCTATAGCTGTGCAGATGTGGGCTGAGGTGTTGTTCAGTGCCAGGTTTCACTAACTGTGTGTTATTTCTAAATTTAGTGTGCAAGCAATCATAAAAAAACTGTAACGTGCAACAGTGAATATAACAGTATATTTGTTTCTATGGTGGCCAACAAGATCCTACAGTACAATTAAAAATGTGTTACAAACATAAATGACCTGCAGATTAATACAACACATTCATCAAAATGACTACACCAGCTCTGCATTCCACAAATGCACTGTACATGCAAAAAGTATTACAACAGAAATGTTTCTGGTAGACTCTCAAAGGAAATACAATATCTATGACGGAATAGTTAGCTATCTGACATGTCATAGCTGTACTCCAGGAGTTTTCAGTCCTGGTATTGTTATTTGAAAATTTACAGTTACAATCTACAGTTAATTCCAATTAGGATACATTGATGTCATCTGCTCGTTTTACTGGTTTACAGCAAATTTCAAGTCTTGCCACAGATTCCCAATGGCATTTAGGTTTGGGCTTTAATTGGGCCATTCTTACACATGAATATGATTTGATCTAAACCATTCCATTGTAGCTCTGGCTGGTTCAGGGTCGTTGTCCTGCTGGAAGGTGAACCTCCACCCCAGTCTCGTCTTTTGTCTTCTTGTCACTCTTCCATAAAGGCCAGATTTGTGGAGTACATGATTAATAGGTGTCCTGTGGACAGATTCTCCCACCTGAGCTGTGGATCTCCGCAGCTCATTCAGAGTGGCCATTGGCTGCTTCTCTAATTAGTGCTCTCCTTGCCTGGGCTATCATTTTAGGAGGACAGCCCTGTCTTGGTAGGTTTGCTGTTGTGCCATACTCCTTCCATTTTTAGGTGATGGACTGAACCGTGCTCCATGAGACGTTTTCCTGGCCTGTCTGGTGTTCTTTGGTTTTCATGATGCTGGTTGATGACTAATGTTCTCTAAAAACCTCTGCAGCCTTCGCAGAACAGCTCTAGTTATACAGAGAATAAAATACAAACAAGTGGTCTCTACTAATTATGTGACTTCTGAAGGCAATTGGTCATAGTGGATTTTATTAAGTATCAGAGTACAGGGGGCTGAATACAAATGCACACCACACTTTTTTTAAATTAAAAATCTTGAAAACTATGTATCATTTTCTTCACAAGTACTTGCTACCTTGTGTTATTCTATTTCTAACGTGAAAAAATGTAGAAAAGTTAAAGGGGTATGGATACTTCTTCAAGACACTATACATATATATATATATATATATATATATATATATATATATATATATATATATATATATATATATATATGTGTGTGTGTGTGTATGTATGTTTGAATCAAACATGCCAAAGTAAATATATGCACAGACAAATAATTTATTTTATATATAATTTAAGTTTTTTTATTTTCTTTGCAGGCTAAGTTATTGCAATATTACAGAGGAAGGCTGTGTCACTCTGTCTTCAGCTCTGAAATCAAACCCCTCACACTTGAAATATTTAGAAATAGGAAGGAATAAACTAGGACAGTCTGGAGTTTAGCAGCTCTCTGATCTACTGGCAGACTCACATTCCAAAGTGCGGATACTCAAGTGAGTAATGGTCATGCACCGGACACTAGGACTGTTTCTGAACTTTTTGGGAACCTGAGCAGCACTCTAATGATATTATTCTGTTTACAAGAATATGATTTGTCTACAGATTGTTTGACTGCTGTATTACAGAGGAAAGCTTTGTCTGATTTCAGCTTTGAGGTTGAACCCTTCACACCTAAGTGAGCTGAATTTAGGCTATAGTAATCCAGGAGAGTCAGGAGTGACGCAGATATCTGAATTACTGGCAGATCCACAGTGTAAACTTGAGATATTAAAGTGAGTTCTTATCTTTTCATTAGTCATAACATTTATTACATCTGTATAACTGATACTATCATTTATGCTGATACTTTCAAGTGAAATTCTCTTGGAAACACATGGGTTTTCCTAAAGTGTCCAGGTTGTAATTTGAGAGAATAAAGAATTCTGTATATTTTTCCACAGGTTGCATGAAATAACAACATTACAGAGGAAGGCTGTGCTGCTCTGGCTGCAGGTCTTAAATTAAACCCTTCATATCTGAGAGAGTTGGATCTGAGCAAGAATAAATTAGGAGAATCAGGATTGAAGCTGCTCTCTGCCTTAGTGGAGGATAAAACATTCAAACTACAGGAAGTCGAGTGAGTTGGTTTATTAAAGCCTTTAAAGTTATTTGTCAAACACTTTAATAATTAGCTAAATTCTCTAAAAAGTCTGCCAAAAAATCTCTGAGCATCACAGTAATTCCTAAAGTCTCAGAAAGGAGTGTAAGATCTAAATTTAGGACAACCAAAGTCTATTACTATAGTAAATGTGTATTTGGGTTTACTCGAGGGAAAATGAGAAAATACTTATTAGTAAATGAACAAATTAATTGGAGTATAAGTTAAAGATGCCAAATGTAGTGGACCAACATGTTTTATTTAAGAAGTTTGCTTCTTTTTGAACTGGAGCTGTGAAGCTAATGCTGTTGCAGTTGTTTATAGTTTGTTCCATTTTTGTGAATTTAAATATTGATGTCTGATATTTTTCTTCATTCTCTTACAGAAGCTACTCTCAACAGCCCTCGAGAGATATGAGTTTATCAGATGGTCATAACAAGAGGAATAAGTCCTGTGGTGATGCCATCTAACCGAATACACATGCAAACATTCTTACTGTCTCTGTTTCCAAAACAGCAGTTTCATGAGTGATAGATAGATAGATAGATAGATAGATAGATAGATAGATAGATAGATAGATAGATAGATAGATAGATAGATAGATAGATAGATAGATAGATAGCCTGCACTATAATGCTCTAGAATGCACTAAAGTTAGCAGATAGAGTGCAGTTATGGCTACTTAGGCTGGTTATCATGTCCAAGCTCCTTCCGTTAAGCTATGGGGAAAGGTCAGTGTCTCAGTCAAAATAAATAATTATCCTTTACTTGCTGAATTTAACATACTGAGAGTGACAAAACATGGCCTGTGTATGGCAAATTTTATGTTTTATATTTTTCACATATGTTAAATTATGTGAAACTTATTTTCAAGACATGTCATCTCACAGCAGTTGTTCTCATGTGGTTGGTTAGTGTAGTGGTTAACACCTCTGCCTTCTACCCTGTAGACTGGGGTTCAATCCCCACCTGGGCAAACACACTATACCAATAAGAGTCCTTGGGCAAGACTCCTAACGCGGCCTTGGCCTACCTGTGTAAAAAATTATCAAACTGTAAGTCGCTCTGGATAAGAGCGTCAGCCAAATGCCATAAATTCTTGTCTGTTCCAACTCATCAAACAGAGGAATGAAATATTGTCATAATCACATATCCTGAAAATGTTCACCTATTACAGGCCTATATATCTATCATTTTTGGAACAAATGTCTTGCTCTTCATCAAGTAGTGGTTTGTCTCTAATGGATCTTGCTGTTCATTCAGTCAGTGACTGAGCAGGTCGTAGGGAAGCTCCAGTTGGAATTTAGCAATAGCAGGTTAGTTCACGCCTAAACTGGATTCTGCTCTGTTTATTCTCATATAAACATGCTGCTAAATCATCAGTCATATGACAAAAATGAGAGGTGTGAGTTTTGCACTTATCATTTCATTTATATACATCTGTCTTTCTATGTACTTCTTGTTACCAGAAAGATCTAATATCTGGCTTTTGATAGTCATCAAGAGGAAAATGGAAGCTTAAGCCATCACTCTTAACATTTATAGTCTCTTTTTTACATATGTTTTACATATTCTGTATTTTTTGTTGAATGTAATTAATCCACCAAGTTTGAAATCTGAAGTTTCTGTAGTTTTGTGCTGGAGCTGCAGGGCTAATTTATACCTAGGGCTGGACAATCTAATGATATTTATTTTCATCATGATAAATTGTCACAATATGCTTTCCTGAACATATTGTGTAGATCATCAGTGCTGACCACCTACAGGCTTCATTACACAGGGAGCCTAATCAACATTGTTTATTGGATTTAGCGCTGTTTGTGGATTGTTGAATAAAAATAATTTGTACTCAAAGTTGTTATTATTTTTTCAGTATGGCTTTACAGTTGGGATGACAACCTGTATCATATATGAATATATTTGAGAGCTAATATTAGGCCACTCAGTGGTGAATGAACAATAGATTTCTGGAAATTGTCGGCTTTTGTACATTTTACATAATTTCTCTCTAAACAATAATAAAATATATTATATATGAGTGGAAACCAGTGTTTATAGTTATGCTGTGCTATATAAAGTGCAGACTTTTTATTGAAGTGGAAACCCAGCAATTTTTTAAAATGTGTGTAATTGGTGTAAAATGCCCTGTCAGAATTGTTCACAGTGGTGGTGATGGGAACCAGACATCCACCTCTAAAAGCTCCATCACAGAAAGTTACTACATGAGATGGTTCTGAATATTCACTGCCTGATGACTGAGATATGCAAACTAGCCCCTAAAGAAAACTTATTATTTCCACTATTTTCCATCATCAACATTCCATATGAGCTCAGAAGACTCGTGTAGGTTCTCTGGTGGTTCTGGATGGTAAATAAGATGTCTATGTTTGTGTTGTAGTCACTGTAAAGACATCTGAACCATCTCACACCAAACCGCTCTGAATGACTCTGTTTACACCTCACACACTGAATGCAGAACATTTTCCTCTCTCTTACAGCTCCTTGCTGGTGTACAGTAAGTGGCTGTAGCTCATCTGTTGACCCACAGTTTGTGTTGGTCATCCTCTAGGCCTTCATCAGATCCTGGATGATTATGTGTGGTGGATCATTTTCAGCCTAGCATCACCACATCCACTGCCATGACAGTAGCACTGACCAGTGATGGAATTGACCAGTGATGAAGGGGGTAGAGGGAGTTAATAAAAAGCAGCAGATGGACTCCAGTCCGTAACTGTACACCTACATAGTGGACATATAAGTCGGGTAGAGCTCATAAAGTGGCCAATTATGGACGTCTAAGGCAAGTGGACTCAAGTGGACAAAAAGATCTCCTTAAAAACCTGAAAAGAAATGTAAGTATTATTTTACCCGGTGTAAATTTAGGGGTTAGGTTTTGGGACAGACACCTCCAAATAGAAGGTGCTGACTTCATAAAGAACCTGTAAGTAACAGACACAGACACCTTCAGGCTGATACTAACACTGAGGAAACAGGGCCCTCTAGTGGAGACTCCTGGAATCACTCAATGTCCTACATTGTTCTGTTTGGTACACATACAACACTTGAGGATGGAAATGAAGAAGGAGAAGGTCTTTCAGTTTTATCTGCTATCTTATTCATACATTACTTCTCCCTCTGGCTAAACAGGGCCATCTTTCTACTTTAAAGACAGGAATATTACTAGAATTTAAAATGAAGTGAAATCCATGCAATAATATTAGTGTTAATATTAGGCAGTCAACTAATGCATGACCATCACAGCTCTGTAACCCATGTGGTCCTAAACTACTGTACCATCTTCCCACTTCAGTCTTTAGCATCCATTCCAGCCCTAGTGGCTCTTTTTTATTGTAAACTCAAATAATATATACATTATTTTATTCACATTGCGTTTAATCATAAGGGATTTAACACCGTAAGGCATACAATTGCAGGTCTGGCCAGCAGGGGGGGTTCTGCTCTCCCTCAAACTGCCTATGATGTTCTGGTCCAATTTTGAAGGATTTGTTTTTCATAATATTATCAAATAGTAATATTGTGGGTGGGGGAGGGTCTGGTTTATGGGTGGGGGCAGGCCATTTGCATTTATGGCATTTTGCTGACGCTCTTATCCAGAGCGATTTACAATTTGATCATTTTACACAGGAGGCCAAGGTGGTGTTAGGAGTCTTGCCCAAGGACCCTTATTAGCATAGTGTAGGGCGCTTGCCCTGGTCGGGGATTGAAACCCAGTCTACAGTGTAGAAGGCAGAGGTGTTAACCACTACACTAACCAACCACCAACCAACCAACCAACCATTTGACCCAACACTTTTTATAATAGCACACAGCGTTATGCTCATTACACACATATACAATGAACTACACCTAAAGATGCACAATGAAAATAGACACAAACTCAGACGGCTATGGGCTGAAATGATCCACCATCATGTAAACACTGTAAAATAGAAATGTCCTCCACTGATGACTGAAATGATCCTGTGAGAGGAGAGAATTGTTGAACGTCCAGCTGAAAGCTTTAGGAATTGGAGGCTCTGAGGAGAAATCCATGTTAATAAAATTGAGATCAGTCCGTGGTGAGGCACGAATATTTACACAAATCTTATTATAATCAATACTGAGGAATAAGGAATAAGCCAGTAATCTAGGCCAGAGTGGTAAATTGAAATCGAGTTCATTTCTAATTCTTACTAGAACTTTGTAGAAACGCCACAACAAGCTGACTTCAGGTGAATTTCTCTACTGTATCCATCAGAAAAGATCTGACTTACATGTCAGTTCCAAAATATTCCTGTCCAGCTGGTCTGAGCCAGTGTAAGTACCACCATTACCAGGACGTCATTCTGTGGTGGGCATTTGGTCATGTAGGGGGGCAACATGAAAAGAGGTCGACTGCCGCACTAAAGGCTCTGTTTGCCTCTTCAACCAGAAACAAAGTTATTAGGAAAAACGTTCTTATAAAACAAGAACAGAAGCTGTTTAAAGTTCCTAAAGTAATGAAGAATTTCATCGTTCCTTTAGATATTGCTGATACCTCGTATCTCCATTTTAGCCGATTTTCAGGTTTTGACATCATTTGAAACTGCATGTTGGCCTTTATACTGTGTGTAAGTTTCATGAAGGATGGATCAAAGTAAACGGCCAAAAATGACTCGGATAAAACTCTGGTTCCATTGACTTACATTGAAAGTAAAGTAGGTTTTCTCCTCCTCCTGTAAAGTCACCAGGTTTTGTTCCGACAGCAGCGACATGTTACTGCACGTTGCTCCGTCGCTCTAATGACAGCCTGCATTCAAACTGGGCTCCACGTGGTTTTCCAAAAGCTTCTGATGAGCAGATCAGATTCTGAACGTCAGAGTCTGAACATGAATTACAGGCGAAGAGAAGACAACAAGCCAATAACAGTCCTTTCATATGAAGGTCTGAACACGGCACAGAATCACATAAACCTCGTTAAAATAAACTCATCCGGCTTTTCACTGCAGTTCTGCAATAATCTTTAGGCCTGAAACACATTTTATACATTCATAGCAGGAAAGGAATGAAAATATCCCAAGAATACTTTCTCAGCAGCGCAGCGTTTAACAGTCAGACAGGCAGAGGTGTTTGCTGAAGTGTGAATAAGTAAACACGCCCCCACAGAGAACACACTTCTGCTCATTTTAACAAACATTTACTGTTAATTTACTTATATTTACTGTTTATTTGCTGAATTTTGTTTAGCCTCTTTTTCTGATATGTTAACTTTGGCAATCAATGCATTACAGTTTGTAAAAATATGAAATATTTAGATTTGCTCCATCCTCCCTTTTTTACAATCAGACACATGTTATTAGTCTCAATGACTGAATTAAACAGACTTTATAACATAAGGGCACCCAAAGTTTTGCAGATGCCACATTTTTTTATTATTCAAACATAAACAAACTTTAACATCTGTGGAAAAAATTTATTTTTAAAAACAGTTTCTTGAGGTTTTGTTTACGTTTCACTTCAACCAAATACGTCATTTGGCCAGGGGTGCCCACACTTTTGCATACAAGTGTGTTTTTTATGAACTAAGTGCTTTATTATTGATTCTCACGGCCAAGATGAGAATCAAAAGCCTCTTTGCTAAGAAATCCAGAAAACTCCAGAGTCCCGTTGGCGTTTGGGTGTTGAGGTGTGCAGAACTGTCGTGTTATTATGTAAATCTCTGGATTTGCTGATCTCCTGCGATAACTCAGCTTATAGCGTTTTTCTCTCTGGCCTCCATAAAATCAAAGCAGTGAGTTTAGTGGCAGTAGAAACTAGTAATGGTCAGAAACGGGTCAGCTCCAACACGCCGAGCTTCATTAAGTCAGAAAACAGGCAGTGCTGTAGTTAAAAACAAGCAGACGTCTTTATTTTCACATTTATTTTGAAATTACAATGCTAGCATGTTTTATTCAGAGTATTGAGTGTGAACACTGAAAGGTAATGGATTCAGTACATGACCCCAAGTGCGTAGTGTGTTAATACTTTGTTAATAATAATAAAAATGTTACTCATATTGAATAACAGACTTACTGTCTTGAGTTTAAAAAATCTATTTGTTTATAATTTACTCCCTGTGTTGGAGCTCCTGCTCTGTAGCCATGACGCCATCAAACAGAGCTTCAGAGGTTCTTTTACAGGGAAGCTCCAGTTGGAATTTAGCAATAGCAGGTTAGTACACGCCTAAACTGGATTCTGCTCTGTTTATTCTCGTATAAACATCCTGCTAAATCATCAGTCAAATGACAAAAATGAGAGGTGTGAGTTTTGCTCTAAATGAGAAAGGTTACAGAAAACCTGCCATCCAGAAGATCTAAACCTGAAGCTGCAGTCTGTCGGCATTTTATTTAGCCTGGAGCATCAAATGATTGGTAGAAGCATCTTGATATACGTGAAGCTTTGCTTGAGTCCACATTTCATCCTGAATGGCTCTGGTTTAAGCTCAGTGACCAGCGTTCTGAAACGCATTTCATCACTTTAGATCATTCTTAAACATCTGGACGTGCGACTTTTGCTATTATCAAAGCTTTTAAATGATGGCTGTAGTAGAGAAAACTCTGAGGAAATCGTGAGAGTTGTGTCTTATTTAGAGTTTTAAACACTGATCCACGTACTAAATAAGTACTTGTATGTATTTTGTATGTATGTTTCATTATATAGTTTATTTCACTTATCATTTCATTTATACACATCTGTCTTTCTATGTACTTCTTGTTACCAGAAAGATCTAATATCTGGCTTTTGATAGTCATCAAGAGGAAAATGGAAGCTTAAGCCATCACTCTTAACATTTATAGTTTTTCTCGGTGTTTGAAAAATGTCTTGACTATAAAGAATGAGTTTCATCTCTAATGTTGGGTTTAATTCCATTCAGTGTCGATTCCATTCGGCTCTCGTTCTGCTTTGCTGTTGTTCACTCCTCTCACTTTGGAGCTTTGGTGCTTTATTTTTGACCAAAATGATCCAAAAAGAGAAGAACAGAGCTGTGAAAACTTCCGTCCCTAGAAAGATCTAAAAATTAAAGAACTGGACCTGAACTGTAGGTGACCCCATAATATCAGAGAAACCTGTAGAGCAATAAGAACTTCTAATAAAATGAATTATAATGAACTTAAATCAGTTTAAAAATGTAACTAATGATCATACTGTGCTGAACAAATACACTGTATTTCCAAAGGTATTCAGTCACTCATCCAGATGATTGAGTTCAGGTGTTCCAGTCACTTCCATGGCCACAGGTGTACAAAGCCGAGCCCCTCGGCCTGCAGACTGCTTCTACAGACATTAGTGAAAGAATGGGTCGCTCTCAGGAGCTCAGTGAATTCCAGCGTGGTGCCGTGATCGAATGGTGAAATGCAGTGGAGTAAAGCGCCGCCACTGGACTCTAGAGCAGTGGAGACGTGTTCTCTGGAGTGACCAATCACGCTTCTCCATCTGGAAATCTGATGGATGGGAAGAACTTGACTGGCCTGCACAGAGTCCTGACCTCAACCCCATAGAACACCTTTGGGGTGAATTAGATCGATGGATTAAGAACGGGAGGTCACTCAAGTTCATATGCGAGTGAAGCCAGACGAGCGAATAGTTTTGGCAATAAGTGCACCTATTCTTGGTGATTTTACTTGAAGACATATAAAATATAATTAAATATATAGTTACAGTTTATTATTAAATAACATTTAAATTTCATGCCGTGATCTCACTTTTCCAGACATACTTTAAATGGTCAATAAACCATCAGTTCACCGTTTGGTTTAGGACATTATAACTCACACTAAATGATTAAGTCGTGGCCACAACTTAGTAAAGCGTGGGAACGAGATCCTAATGCATGGCCACGACTAAGTAAGCTGCAATCTCGTTCCCACGCATTACTAAGTCGTGGCCACGACTTAATTATCTCATGTCCAACCCTTACTAAGTCATGGCCACACGTTAGGATCTCGTTCCCACGCATTAATAAGGCATGGCCACGCATTATGTTTCTATTCATACAGGATGTCAACAGCGGGGCTCCGTAGTGTGCAGATCTTAGCCTGTCTTTCATTTAGATGCCTTACTAAGTCGTGGCCACGCATTAGGATCTCGTTCCCACGCGTTGATAAGGCGTGGCCACGCATTATTTTTTATTCATACAGGATGTCACCAGCGGGGCTCCGTAGTGTGCAGATCTTAGCTGGTCTTTCATTTAGACGCCTTGCGTGTGCGCGCGCTCTCGTGCGTTCGCGCGTGCGCGTGTTCATTTCAATGGGCGGACAGTAACAGTAATGTCAGCGCTCGGCCCCGCGGGACTGTTTTGAATTGTACTTCAGTTAAACAGCAAGAAGAAGGAGAAAAGCAGCCATGTCAGAAGAAAACGAAGACCCTAAGACTGTGGAGACGGCGGTGGAGGAGCAGAAAGTGAGTTGACGCGATTAAAAGAAAGAAAAATATCGAGTCGTGTCTGTTTTTTTCCGTTAGCCAACGCGAGCTAAGCTAACCTCACTTCTAACTCGTATTATATCACGCAAAATCGCGTCTTCTAAGCTCTGGTTGCGTTTTCACAAAGTTACTTTTGCCACTTTTAACGCCAACCTGTTGTTCGGACTAACATAATTCGGCGATCAACGGTGGCTTTCTTCTTAGCACTTATTAGCGGGTAAATCTAGCCAGCTCGGGGAGTGTTCCGAATCGAGCCCTACCTCCCTGCTTAGTGCACTTAACGGAAAGCCTGTCAGTTTGTACAGTGTCCCTTCGTCGAAACATTGGAAGTGCGTTGGTCCAATTCGTCCCCAAATGGCGTCCAACTAAGGCCAAAACGTGGAAAATGATTTTGCTTCAGCAGCATCGGTCTCTTTCATGAGCGATTTTAAGCCTCTCGTTCGTCTTCCCTAGAAACCTAGGGGAGTAGGCGCCGATTCGGGATTCGGCCCCAGCTAACGATAATTCGCCACAATGGCGCTGAAGCTGAAGAGAAAAGCTGATTGGTAATAACAGACTGCTTTATCACGGCGTTTTAAACAAGGGGTTGTTCTTATAGTGGAAAAAGAACTAAAAACCTGCAGCATTTGGTCAGCTGGCCAGCTGCTGTGAAAACCGCCATAGGCTGAAATGCTGCCTGCCTTAGCTCGGCTTTATGGTGGCGTTTCTCGGGCCCAGTTGGCTGAAGACGCGTTCTTGGGGTTCATATGGGTTCATGGTGGTTTTCTACATGTTTACATTCTGTACCGTTCCTCGCCCTCTGTCTCAGCTAGCTTGCCTCGATGGCTGTGGTTGTTGTAACGGTAGAGCCATTCTTCCTGATGATCAGTCAGGATTTGCATAACATTGTGTGGGTCAGCCCGAAGTCCAGGGCTCAGGCGTGTTGGAAAACTGAATCACTAGTTTTCCAGGGTGCATTTTCCACCCAGTGAGTTGTGTGTTGGACTCATGTCACCACATCAGGTCACTTTGGCTGTTTCCAGTCCGTACAGATGCAGAGTGGTTAGCACAGATTGGCAAGCTGGTAGTGCTGTATGTTGGGCAAGAGAACTTAAAGGGGAATCCCACTAGTTTTTTCAAAATATCTGAGCAATAAAACAGTAAACAGAATCATTCGGAGTCAAAATG
>NC_051217.1:44738373-44770873 GCF_015220715.1 Pygocentrus nattereri
GCTGCTCTCTCTTTCTCTGTTTCACTCTCTCTCATGTTTAACACTCCATGCACTCTCAAAACGGATGTGTTAAAGGAATCGCCAGCATTTTTCCCATTAATCTTTAATTATTGCATTGGTAGCACACATTTCCCTGTATGCAGGCAAGAGCAGAACCCCTGAAAGACGCCGATGAGCAGCTGCTTTAACGTGGTGTTTTATTTTATAAGCAGGAGTATCACATCAATGTGGTAAACGTTTAACAGCACTACATTTTTTTCAGCTGTGTCAACCAGTTTCCTAGTTTGACCATCTATAGTCTCAGTCTAAAGCCCAGCCGACTGTGCAGTGTGGGTATGACTCTGCGACTGCAGCCCTCTCAAAATGCAGATTTACATTCCAGTGATAAAACCAAAGTTATTTCCAGCTGCTGAAATGCTGTGAATGATGTTTATCACTGTTTATCACTGGAGGACACCTTCTGCAGCCAGTTGCTTGTTGAAGAACTAAGTCAACAAGCAGCAAACTAACAAAAGCAACAGTAGAGAAGAGCTCGAAATGAGGGGCTACAGTCACAGAGGAGAACATGCAGCCAGTCTCACTGCACATCAGTGATTAAACTAGGTTCACGAAGTTTACATTCATCACGATAGATTTTATAAAATTAATGAAGGTGATAAATGCATTCGGATAAAGCTCATTTTGTCCACTCATATAGGCGGAACAATTCGGCGCTTTTTAAAGGGAAGAATCCCTCTTCATGGTCAAGTTTGACCAAATAGGAAAAATGCGGTTAATCCCAAATCACAAAACAAATGCGATTCATTTTAATAGTTTGACAGCCCTGTTTTAATACATCCGTATGTCTAATTAAAACCAGCAGGTTTTGTGTTGATTTCAATGCACGTCTCGTTTAATAGACAATGCATTCGCACAAAGGGCGCAGGCATCCGTGCCAGATGTTGATTTGTGATTTGGCTTGAAAACATTTATTTAACACATCGTTTTTAAGAGTGTCCTGCGTTTTTTTTCCCCCCCTCTGATTTCTGTTAATCCTGATTTATGTTCACTGTACCTCCATCTACGAAATACACTGAAGATAGACGTATGCAGGTTAGTCGTGCTGGACTGGGCATGGTGTCATTACAGTCAGTGGCTTGGGGAGAGGGGTGGTCTTGGGGGGTATACAAAAGTCTTTATGAAGATTTATATGTGCAGTAGGCGTTGTAGATGAACATGTACATATTTGCTTGTGTTGAGAGTTGAAGCAGTGGGTGTTTTTTTTTTTTTTTTTTTTTTTTTTTTTTTTCCCCTTCATTTAATTTCACCATTCCCAAAGCTTAAAAACGACTGGAGTAGCGCGCTTGAATGATTGATGATGTGCTTCTTCTCCGTGTCATGTGTCGGTCTTTTTCTGTTTGTAAACATTTCAGCTTTAAAGACCCAAAAATGGACCACACTGCTGCTGCACGTCCAGTTGGGAAAAAGCGTCTGGCACGGTTTCTCCAAGGCTGCTGTTGACTCGCTGCCTTTGGCCCTGAAAACGGGCCTTAACCAATCACGTTACTGTTCTAAAGTAGCCGTCGTCAAGGCCAACACTGAGTGAGGGTGAGCGATACAGCAAAAACCTGACAAAACGACTTTCTACCCTTATAAACCCTTTATAACTGGCTTAAACTTGGCTTATTAATGGTTATAAATTGGGTCATAAGCACTTGAAACATCTGAGAAGACCTGATAAGTTTAGTAAATAATAAAGATGAATGTGAGCTCAGTTCACAGTTTAGCAGTGTGAGCTCACTACTAGGCAAGAAACAGTCACTGTTGCCCTTTTTGTGTACAAATTATAACTGCTGTTTAATGATTGGAGTTAATAACCAGTTGTAAACTAACTTTAAACCATTTATAAACCCTTTATAAGGATCTTGTAAAGTCGTATCCATTTTCTCAGTACCTGGTGAGCATCACGGACGTTTAGAATGGGTAAAACGCACCAGCGAAATGTTTTAAAAAGTTATGGATTATTTTTAATCAGTGTTTGCAAAAATGCCGTTTAAGAAGAAACAGGAGGGAAACGATTGAGTAACTGTTAAAAATGAGCGAAATGAGATGGTCATCCAAAAAGCTGCTTTGCTACTATGCAGTTACTGTACAGTAGTCGTCATTGTTTACAGTCTATAATTGGGCTTTTTTACGTTCAGTGTGATAATGATGAGACCGCGTCATATCGCCCACCCCTAACACCCAGTGACACGAGCCTCACAGCGCGACTCCACCGATTTGGAGCTCAGCCGTGACTGGAGCTGAAGCAGTAGCAGTAGCAGGAAGAACGCAGTTCTCACTGAGGTCCTCTTGTCAGTTTTGAAGCACTACACTCTAAACCGTCTGGGCCAGGGTGCGCATGGCATCGACCACAGTCACTTTTGTGCCATTTGATTTGTAAATAAAATAGTTTTGCAAACCTGTGCACTTTCACGTCGTCCTGTGTTTATTGTGTGTGGTGAAGTGCTAACACGGCGCTATTAAAGGCCTGTATAGGTTATAGTAATAACCATGAACTCTGCACCTGAAGGATGTAAAGCTGGTGTAATATGATGAGATGAATGTCAAATGCAATACACTCACTGGCCGCTTTATTAGGTACACCTCTTCAGTTGCCCGTTAACAGAAATAGCTAATCAGCCAATCACACGGCCGCAGCTCACTGCATTTAGGCCTGTAGAGGTGGTCAAGACGACTTGCTGAAGTGCAGACCGAGCATCAGAACGGGGAAGAAAGGGGCTTTAAGGGGCTTTGAACGTGGCGTGGTTGTTGGTGCCAGACGGGCTGGTCTGAGTATTTCAGAAACTGCTGATCTGCTGGGATTTTCACACACAACCATCTCTAGGGTTTACAGAGAACGGTCCGAAAAAGAGGAAATATCCAGTGAGCGGTCAGTTGTGTGGACGAAAATGCCTTGTTGATGTGAGAGGTCAGAGGAGAACGGGCAGACTGGTTCCAGATGATAGAAAGACAGCAGGAACTCAAATAACCAACCAGAATCTCTGAGGAACGTTTCCAACACCTTGTTGAAAGTCTGACATGAAGAATTAAGGCAGTTCTGAAGACAGAAGGGGGTCCAGCCTTTTACTAGCAGTGTATATTACTGTAAATATGACCACAGAAGTAAGTCACTTTACAGGAGTGCATTAGTTCATATGCCAGGTGTGAGCATTTAATATCCATCAAAAGAAGATGAGAGGACATAACCGCATAACTGATCTCATGACCAATGAAAATGAGCACGAGTGCAAAATGACGGTAAGAACCGTAAACGTCTGTATGAACGCTGTCAGCTCATAACGCTGCAGACGCTAGTTGAGAAACCTAAAATGACTTCTACTTTGTTGGATATGCAAACAAAAATGTTCAAAACTAAATCTCAGTGAATTTATTTAAAACTGAAATTAACCAAATTATTATCAAGACAGCACAATTAGTTCTGGAGATAAACCTGTAATAAGTCTTTAACTTCATAATCAGCACACTGTACGTAATCTCAGTGAGTGTGTAGCTAAATATTACAACTTTATATACAGTTATAAAACAGTATTTTAGTGACTTTGCAAAGAAATCATTAAACACATTTTCCCATAAACAAATAAATATCAGTAATGAGAAGTAAGACACGGTGCAGTAGTGAGAGTTTGGGGAAAAAAGGTTTAATTTTGAGAAATGAATGATTAAAAGTTTTGAAGTACGTTACAGGGCTCAGCTGATTTATAAATATTGTTTATCTGTGTAACGATTATGACTAGCTGCTGTTTACACTGGGCCAAGGTCCAAGATCACTGTTTCTTAACGATGTAGCCACAGATTTTAGGGCCCATATCCCCTCTGAGGTCCACTACAGTGTTCATCCAGAATTAAATGGGCTGCTTTTGTTACTCTGCTTGAAAGACCGGTATATGTAAATGAGCTCTGTTCTGATGGGCTGCCCTGTGTTGCGTCTCGTTCAGAAAGCGAGCTGCACTCAAACGCTCCCGATAACTTCAGTGTGAAGAAGTGGATGTCTGTACAACCCCATTTCCAAAAAAGTCGGGACGCTGTGCAGAATGTGAATCATTAGAATGCAATGATGTGCAAATCATGTAAACCATATTTTTAAAGGAAAAATACTACGAAGACAACAGATCAAATGTTGAAATGGAGAAATTTTATTGTTTTTTGAAAAATATTTGCGCGTTTTGAATTTGTTGCCAGCAACGCTGGACCCCTCCTCCTCTTTACTTCTGAAAGACTCCGCCTCTCTGAGATGCTCTTTATACCCAGTCATGTTACTGACCTGCTCTCAATCAACCACCAGGTGTTTTTTAGCATTACACAACTTTACCAGCCTTTTGTTGCCCCGTCCCAACTTTTTTGGAACATGTTGTTGGCATGAAATTCAAAATGGGCAAATATTTTTAAAAATACTATAAAATTTCAACATTTGTTAGGTTGTCTTTGTCCTATTTTCAATTAAATATAGGGTGAAATGATTTGCACAGCATTGCATTCGGTTTTTATTTACATTTTTCACAGCGTCCCAATGTTTGGAAATGGGTTTGATTGCACATGTGCTGGCTTTTGCAGGCGAACTGAAAATTTGAGTGATAAATAGTTGAGGATGACAGTAAACAGTGTTCTTCCATAAGAAAGGTGACAACCAAAATGGTATTTAATCAAATGATCTGATAAGTCATTCTGAGGTTGTGCATCATTTAACATGCAGCTCACATGGGAAGGTTGCCTCCTCCTCTCAGTGACGCAGTTACTTTGCAGAAATTGCTTGAGTTGAATGATGAGTGACAAACATTAATAATGTGAAATGAGGCAAATAACACAAACAGACTCATTTGGGTAATAAATGATGCAAAATTACTGGCAGGATAAACGATTCTGTAATAAACCCCTTTAGTTTTCACCTTTCTGACTATAGAAAAAACGCTGGACAGTCCCGCCTTCGTACAAAAACCACCTCGGTGATTAATGATAAACCGTGGCTCTTATTTTTAGCAAATAAGCACAGCTTTAATCAAATAACTCAGCGAATCAAGGGACCATTTATCACAGATTTACAATTCAGCCGCATTATATTCTCTTTGGAATGCACTGCATGTCTATCCATCACGTTTTCAGCAGTTCGTGTCTGCGTCTTCCCCACTGTATGTATATTAAATAAATGATATTTCCTTCAGTTAGAGCTCGTCTGAAGCCTGTGAAACACTGTGGCTGAATATGCGTAAGGTGTATAAGGCAAAGTGTACAGTATTAAATCTGGGCTGAAGATGCTTCAACTGCCATCAGCTTAGATCTCAGTAAAGCCACGTCTAGATCAGGTCTAAAATAAACCTCAGTTACAGCGACATCTAGTGGCAGGTGTGAGATATTTAACTGACAGAAATTGGGTTCTGTGTGGAGTCACAATAAACTGCAACTTCCAGTTTCTTATATTATTTTACCATATTTTTGCTGCTTATATATATATATATGGTGAAGATTAGCATTATTTATGTTATAAATACTTTGAAAACAAGCAAACAAAACAACAACACAGATCATTTGACCTGGGGTACACAAGCTTTTGCACACAAATATATTGCACAGTTACTGCTTATATATATATATATATATATATATATACCATAATGTAGCTCTACAGTTACAGACTGTAGTCCATCTGTTTCTCTGATACTCTGTTACCCTGTTCTTCAGTGGTCAGGACCCCCATGGACCCTCACAGAGCAGGTACTATTTGGGTGGTAGGTCATTCTCAGCACTGCAGTGACACTGACGCGGTGGTGGTGTGTTAGTGTGTGTTCTGCTGGCACGAGTGGATCAGACACAGCAGTGCTGCTGGAGTATTTAAATCCTGTGTCCACTCACCGTCCACTCTATTAGACCCTCCTACCTCGTCGGTCCACCTTGTAGATGTAAAGTCAGAGACGGCAGCTCATCTGCTGCTGCAGTTTGTGTTGGTCATCCTCTAGTCCTTCATCAGTGGACACGCTGTTGGCTGGACTGTTCTGAACCTCCACCCCAATAATACCTGCTCTGAGCTCCTACTAGCCACCAGTTCACACCAAACCGCTGGACTCTGTTTACATCTCAAACGCTGAGTTGTGCAGAAATTCTAAAAATTTCAGTGGACTTCCCCTTTCGAATGCTCCCTCTCCCCAGCGCCCGGGGGCCACCAGGGGGCAGCCTCGCTCCATTCACTCCCCCATAGACTGGAGCGCCTCGTTGCACAGATCATTTTCTCCACTCTCGCCGTACCCAGCATGCACAGAGGAGCGCCAGAGGAGCTATGAGCGAACCGAGCTGTGGATCCGTGAGCCCGGCGTCGGAGTGACTGGGGGCTCGGAGTGAAACGCCCGGCTGGACATAAAGCGCTGGACGCTCCTTTAACCAAGACAGGACGGCTGATACGCGCTCAGCAACGGCCATGGCTGCGTCCGAGCTGTACACAAAGGTGAGATCTGGGTGTGATTTGGTGATCTGGTGATCTGGGGAGTGAGCGCGGATCCGCTCCGCGAGGCTGAGACCCGCCGCGGTGCGTCTTAACGCAGAGCCTCCCCGGTCGTTTGACTGGACGCCACCATGATAACCCCAGTGAATGGGGCAGCGGTGCCGTTGTGGCAGCGTCTCGGCGTCAGAGTGTCGTGCGTGTGTTTTCGTGGATGGATGTTGCTGAGCTGGTGGTCTTGGGTGGGTTTGGGTGGGTTTGTTTGGGGGGGGCCGCAGGTCATTTGTCAGCTTGGCCTGCGTCCTTCGCAAGAGCCACGGTGATGGATGAAGTGCGTAGGGCGCCGTTTTGACGCCCCGTGCGCGTGAATTTGATGCAAACGCGTGAAATAAAAGGATTTATGAGATGTATGACGTCGCCCTGGTGCGTTATGATGCTGTCACGTGCGTGAGGGACGCCTTTGTCCAGCAGCAGAGTGGCCTGGGGGGGATGGAGGGGCTGAAACTGCATCTCCACCAGGCCTCAGCTGGAGGGATGGTTTTGTGTTGTTGGTGTTGGATGCAGAGACTGCAGCGAGGGAGGAGGGAGGGGGGGGGGGATGGGGGCTGGGTACCGCTGGTGATGCTGCCAGCGTCATCGGACACGTCACGCCGGCGACGTGACGTCACCCCGTTGTTTGACAAAGCAAGTTTTTTTCCCCCCTCCCAGGTACACTCTTTAAAAAAATATGGTTCTCCAAGAATACTTTAGTCAAGGGAACAGCCCTGCTTAGAACCATGAGTTCTACATAGAACCTTTTGCATGCGTATATGGTTCTTTCTATGGTGAGATGGTTCTTCAGATGGAGGCTGTGCATAAAATGGCTCTATATAGCACCAAAAAGGGTTCTGCTATCATAACATCAAGCTTGTGACGGTAGAAGAACCCTTTTTGGCTCTGTTTAGAACCATTTTCGAAAAACGTGCTATAGAGAGGTGGTTCTAAAGAGCATCTCTCTGTGTAGAAAGGACCTGTATGCTTCTAGGCTCTTAAAAAAAGATGGTTATCTAAGGGTTCTTTAGTAAGGAAAATGGTTCCGTAAAGAATCGTGAACACTCAAAGAACCCCTTTCATAATAAAAAGGTTCTTCGCAACATGAAAGGGTTTTTCAGACTGATGGAGAATGTGCTGCAGATGTTTCTGCACAGAACCGTTTTGGAAAGGGTTCTACATAGAACCCGAAAGGGTTCTTATATCGTTACAAGCTTGGCATCGTCAAAATAGAATAGAACCCCTTTCAAAAAGGATCTATAGTGAAATACCTGGAGTGCATTCCGAGTGTCTTTCATGATGTGAAGAACCCTTTAAACATGCAAAGGGTTCTTTAAAGAATCATGTTTTAAGAGCATATAGAACCTTTTTGGAAACTGGTTCTGTATAGCACTCAAAAGGGTTCTGGTGTTGTTGCAAGCTTGATGTCGTCACAGTAGCAGAACCCTTTTGGTGCTACACAGAACCATGTACAGCAGGTTTCTCCATCATTCTGATGAACCATTTGACAAGGCAAAGAACTGTAAGTTCTATGTAAGGCCCAATGGTTCTAAATAGAATAATTAATTACTAAAGAACCCTCGAAGAACCATAATCCAGAGTGTTGATCCCAGCGCTCCTCATTTGCTGGTCAGGCTCTCCGTTTGCTTAATCGTCTCTGAGGATCCTCCCGTGTGGCCCGAGGCTCTGAGGATCCTCCCGCGTGGCCCGAGGCTCTGAGGATCCTCCCGCGTGGCCCGAGGCTCTGAGGATCCTCCCGTGTGGCCCGAGGCTCTGAGGATCCTCCCGTGTGGCCCGAGGCTCTGAGGATCCTCCCGTGTGGCCCGAGGCTCTGAGGACTCTTCCCTGAGGTCCACTTAAGCATCTGTGTGGGTTTATGTGCCCAAAATAATCATAATTCATACTTTTATGATCATTTTCTGACCTCTGTTTTTCCCCAAGAATAAGGCAGGCTGCATCCTCAAGACTAACGTATGTAAATGAGCTCTATTCTCATTGGTTGCCCTAATTCAAGAGAACAGTCCAGGCTTCAAGACTTACAACTTCAGAATGGGTGGGGCTAAACTGCTGTGGGCTGAACAGGCAGATGTCTGCACGCAGATTGTTTTTGTGACATCACAAAAATGGGTCTTTCAGAACGGGCTGCCCAATAATGCCGTTCAAAAAGCAGCCAAAACACTCCTTATAACTTCAGTGTGAATGGGCGGGGCTAAACTGCTGTAGGTGGATATATGTAAATGTGTTGCTTTTGTGACCTCACAAATACAGTGAGGTTTTGAATAAGCTGTTTTTGCAGCTTACTTTTCATGTATGGCCTGAAGAAAATCAAAAACTTTTCGTAAGAAATCAAACTAAAAACCAAAATCAGGATAATTCATTTTCCAGTGTTTGGGCCCTTTAATAGTGATTGTGTTCCACATCAAAGTGGATATATTGTGTCCTTAATTGTTACTGTGTAGAGGTGAGCGATATGGAAAAAATCAAATATTGCAATACTTTAAGATATTTGCATAATAAATAATATGTCATGATCTTTATATTTTCAGAGATCTGATCAGTTGGAACAGATGAAAAGAAGCAGAAGTGCTTTATTTATAAAAAATACTGTCAACACACTGAACACAGACTTTTATTCTATATTTGGTACTAAATCCAGTGAATCGGGACTGATTTTGCTCTCTTTATAATGAAACATGCAGTTGCTCAGTGTCTACAAGTACTGACAATATACAAGATATACATCATTTATCACCATAATAATATATACTCATGTTCCCCAACCCTGTTACTGCAACATTGGCCTGTGCAGTATTGACACTGGTCAGTGTCCTGACCAGTTATGTTGATCTTTGAGTGACTGGATGAATGTTTGTGTGATCCATGGACACGTACCACACCGCATGGGGCATCAAAGGTTTATCATGCCTTCAAAATACCGAAGGTATTGCAGCTGCACTGTGTGTAGGGATGGGCGATGTGATGATATTTGATCATTATTGCGACTATTCATGTCACGATATGCTTTTCTGAGCTTGTTGTGAGTATTGTTGATATTGTGATGCATATTATGTATCGTGAAAATGTCTTGGAGTATCGTGATGTATCACTATATCACCCAGCCCTACATATGTGGCATTGCAGCATGTAGCAGTGTGTTTAGCAGCCCTAAACAAATGTTCAGTGTTTGGCCCCAGTGGCTTTTGACTTGGCTGCTTTTGAGCTTGAGGCTGATGACGGTCTGCCTGAACTGCTGGGAAGAAAAGGTGGCGCTCACCACATCCATCTGTCCGTCTTTGCTCTCGTAATATAGCCATCAGCAGCTTTTCATTATGCTCTTCACTGCTTTGTACTGGCCTTTGCTTTCCTGCCATTTTTGGCTCATCTGTGTTTATTTTGCTGCAGCTGGTTTTCAGGTTTTTTGCTGCTTTCCACCGGGTAAATAAAGGCCTGCCAGGCCGGGCTGGATTTGTGGGGGAACTGGCTAAGCCTCGTCCACCTTCACTTCCTATTCTTATTCTTTGTTGATTATAAACGAAGCATAACAGCAAGATTTCATTGCAGTAATTTGTGGGGTATTAGCTTTCACCTTCGTAGCTATTACAGCCTTGCAGCTGCGGTGCTAAAGGGACTACATTTCTGCCTAAATTCAACTTTTTTGTGTGTCCGAAAGTGTCCAGACAGTCCATCTAACGAGGAGAATTCAGCTGCTTTAAGGTCACTCCTTGACACACATACAGCTTGTACAGTCTCCATAGAAAAGCACTGACCAATAGAAGGGGACGGTGCTTAGTAGCCTAAGGTCAAGATGCCCAATGCCAGATGGATGGATGGATGGATGGATGGATGGATGGATGGATGGATGGATGGATAGATAGATAGATAGATAGATAGATAGATAGATAGATAGATAGATACTTTATTGATCCCGAAGGAAATTTAGGTTAGGCTGGAGGGGTATAAAGCCCCCCCCCCCTCCCAGCATTGGAGATTGTGGAATGGTGGAACTCTGGAGTGATGGATCTCCATCCATACCTTTTGGGATGAGTTGTTGAGTTGATCTAGAACTGACCATCCATACCGGACCTCACTAACGCTCAATCAAATCCTCACCGCAATGTTCCAACATCGAGTGTAAAGGCTTTGCAGAAGAGTAGAGGCTGTTACTGCAGCACAAACTTGCCATTGATGCCCTTCATTTCAGAAGAAAGGCTGGAGGAGCAGGCCTGCATGCTTTCAGGGGAACCCTGTGAGCTAAAGGTTCCAGGCCCGTTGCTGAAAGTCTGTCTTGCCCTGAGAAGCAGGATGTTGTTTTTGCGGAATGCTCCGCTCTCTGCTCTTCGGTCATGCCGTCCCGCGCCGTGTTTATAACGTTTCTGGAGAACACTCGGCGCTTTGTGCGGCCCTGCTGTGGCCAAATAAAACTCCATTGATGCAGCGAGGGAGGGGACTGTTACTTAACCAGCAGCATCACGGAATTCTGTGCCCAGTTCCTTGCCGACGGTACCGTGGGAGAACCGCTGCTCCTCCGTCTCCTCTGAGGGTGCGTTTGCATTTGTAGTTTGGTTCCCTCTGTCCACATCCCTGGTGTTCACTCTGACCTATGACATTAAAACAGAACATTCATTTGATATTATCCCAGTAATTGGGATCATAATTAACTGCGTTTGTCTGGTTTGGGTCCATTAAACCATTAAAATGCTTCCGCTTTGCGTTCCTTTCTAACTTCACAGAAAGGTGTTCATGGCGTTCAGTCATTGAGTGTCAGAGTAACACTTTGAATGAAACTTTTGATATGTTTCTTTTCCCCCCAGTTTAGTCGTATCCAGTTCCACCCACTAGTTAGGACTCCCTCAATCACACAATACTACCAGCGCTAGGAGGGCGAAGGCCTTCACAGGCTTCCACTAACTCCTGCTCTGATCAGCATCACTTCTGAGTGATGGATGGAGAGGGAAGGGCTGTCCTACCCACCCATAGGGCAAAGCCGGTTGTGCTCGCTTCCCCAGATGGCTGTGAATCTTTTAAAATTGAACTGAATTTCTGAATTTTGTAGCATTTGGTGTTTGTTTTTTGCATTAATGTTGGCATGGACTCCACGAGTTTGTGCCAAAGCCTCTAATGAGTATGTCGATGAACCATGTGAACGTGACCGTCAGTAGAAAAGTTATGACTAAAGGCAATATCTGACCTTTCTGTACAAAAGCCTCTCCACGGTCAGCATCACAAATTAGCCTAAATTTGACCTAGAAATATTGCAGAATGGTAAATATTTCTTTTTCATTTTACTTTTGTTTCAAATTTCTAAATTCTAAAGTGTTCTGTTATTAAAATGGGGAAAAAATCCCGGATTGTCAGGGTGGTCTCAGACTTTTGGACCCTACTATAAGTCTTATTTTATTCATTTGCATTTACGGCATTTGGCTGACGCTCTTATCCAGAGCGACTTACAATTTGATCGTTTTACACAGGAAGGCCAAGGCGGTGTTGGGAGTCTTGCCCAAGGACTCTTATTGGTATAGTGTAGGGTGGTTACCCGGGTGGGGATTGAACCCCAGTCTACAGCATAGAAGGCAGAGGTGTTACCCACTACACTAACCAACAAGCCACAGTGGGGTGAAGTCACTTCACTGTTTTTATAACATATCGAAAATGTGGCATGTTAATATGTATTATATGTGATTGTATGTCACTGGTGCCGGGATTATTTCGCATTTTAAACAAGTAGGGTCCCCTATATGCACATATGCCACAAATAAGCACAGATAATGTAAAGTACAGTGCAAAACATGCTGATGTTATCCCCTTTAGCTGAATGCCATCTCTTAGTATTGGCTCATCTCCTGCTGTGTAGTCAGTTGCAGAGTTAATGTCAGAGACATTTGAGCTAAACGTTAGAGCTGCGTAAGGTACCGACGCTCTTTTGGAGTAACAGTGACCTAGGTTTAGCCTTTAGTATAGCAGCCTCCTAGACAGTGCCGTGGTCTCTGGGCCTGCATTCGCACCAAGCTGGGATATCTGTGGTTCAACAGCTGCTTCTGACGGCGTGAATGACTTTAATATATACTAAACTCCAGAGTCTGATGCTGGGAGATGTAAACACAAGCGTACGGTACATTTAACTTGCTCCAGCCGATTAACACCAAAATATGCAGAGCAGTGATACTCAAGAACGCCCTGAGTTTGCTGGTGTTGTTGACCTTCTGTCCATTTCTGGCAGCAAAGGAGTGATGCCATGTACTGTATTTAAAGATGCACTTCACAACAAACCTTTTATTCCCTCTCTCATGTGATGCCTGGTGGGTCAGGCTGGTCTGAAGAAGCAGAAGCCATAACTTTCCCTCAATGGTGAACGTTGTTCAGTAGAAGCCTTCAGAGCGTCAGAGTAAGAGGAACATATCTGAGCCTTCTTTGCTCAGACATGATTATCTGTATACGTCATTCGTCTGGGAACCAATCTGATGCACTGAAAATTCTCGGGAGACGTCACACATCTCCTGGAGAAGAAGGAAGTGGGGCAGGCGTCAGCGTCTCAGAATGAAATAGGCCATTGTTAAGGTTTAATGATGAACCAGGAGTTGGATTTTATGTTCGTCAAAGTAAGTTTTTTTTCAATTTGCCTCTGTTTTGCACACCGTTATCCCTGCTTTTGGGTCGAGTGTCTTGTGCATGCATCCGTAGTTTCTTGGGTCTTTTCTAAAGGTTGGTGGAGTTTGGCTACGTTGGGTTTTTCCTCCATTGTCAACGTTGTGTTCTCTCTAAACAGCAGTTGTAGGAAGCTTGAGGATCAGTTGGGTGATGCTGAAGGTGCTGCTTCTTCAGGAGTATGTCATGATGTAATGGATGAGAGTGAGGCGATGCACGTTGGTATCTCATCCAGGCTAATTCGATTTGAACCAGTTTAGCATCATTGCATTTGGACGAATGCCTGAAGAAGTGTGACGGTCAGAGCTACTGGCTAGCTCTGCAGAACGGGCCGTGTTTGCTCAGGTAGTTTGCCGAAGTGATGATGGGAAGTGAAGCAGGCATTTCCAGTCCATCTTCATTTCCCTGCTGTTTCAGTACTTTAGGTTCTCAGTGGACATTGTTTTTCTGCCACATTAGCCACGGTCTGAGGTCACGTGCGGCGGTCTTGTGGCCTCTCTTTCCTTTGTTTTCTGTCGCTTGAAGTAGTTTTTCGCTCAGTGTCAGTCTAGATGGAGTCTTGATTTCTTAGCTCTGTACAGACTGATGGAAGCTTTGCTCTAGATTTAACTCTCCTGCTCTAGCTGAGATTTAGGGCGTTTTCACACAAGAGCTTTTTTCCAGACCCAGGACCACCTGCCAAAGCCAAGTTTGAAAGCGGTTGTCGAGCCCAGGAGCGGTCTAGAGGACCGATCTGAGATCCTCCTGAAATCGTGGTCCGGATTTTGCTTCCAGGGAACTTTAATGCAGTCTACCGCACATGTGGAAGCTATCCGCTCTCATCGCTGCAGGTGGGGTTGCGCGATTGGTTCATTTTCTAATGTTACTGCTTCGACATATTGCGTTATATCCCTTTTCCGGTTTCATGGTGGCAGGACAGGATTGCTGTGGACAAAAAGCTAATAAACGGATGGAGCTGGTGCCAACCATTTAAAATAATTAAATAAATAAATAGATGATTTATGGAATTGCGCAGCCGATCCACAGCTTCTATATGAAAGCAAACCAGCATCAATGAGCCCCTCCCTCAGACGAGCCCGGAATTCGTCCTGGGTGTGTACGCTAGTGTTCTACTTTAGTGATTGTGAGAACGTTCTAGATCAGAGAGGTTGTGGTGGCTCTAGCACTGACTTTTAGACAATTTAGAACCCAAGATGGCAGTTAGGATGGCAGCCGTGGTGCGTTACTCCCCATTTGTGTGTGTTGGTATTATATTCAATTTTTGATCACATTGAATTTACACTAGGTGACCTGTCTCTATGTAAAAACTCACCAGGACATATTATCTGCATTTGAGGACGTTTTTCGCTAATAAGCCATTCTGAGTCTGAGGCTATCTTTTGATATCTTTAATAAAAGCTAGAAGTGGCGTATCGGTTGGTTGGTGTAGTGGTTAACACCTACGCCTTCTACACTGTAGACTGGGTGAGCACCCTACACTAAAACCAAGACTCCTTGGGCAAGACTCCCAACACCACCTTGGCCTACCTGTGTAAAAATGACCAAACTGTAAGTCGCTCTGGATAAGAGCGTCTGCCAAACGCCATAAATGTAAATGTAAATGTATCGGCACTAGCTGTAGCGGTTCCTCCTGTTTTGGCCTAGAGAATTTGAGATTGCTCTAGATCAGGGAGGGTTTGGCTTAACGTCTTAGCTTTAGAACATAGTTCATTTAGAAGCCAAGCTGGCGCTGGGGGTGGAAGCCATAGACCACTGAGGTCATGTTGTCACTGGATCTTCTGAATTATGAGGTTGTTGAAGAGCCAAAATTTGGATTTCCTACATGCGAGCCTTTCTGAATTGATATCATAAGACTGACCTCAACAAAGCGCACCACAGCAGTCGGCGGGCTCTGTCGAGTGTGGTAGTTTAGAGGCCGTGTCTGGTGTCGGTAACGGTACTGAAGTTTAATGATGAGGCTACATTTCATGCACAGATGTAACGATGCTCATTTCCTGAATCCTCAACGATCTCGTAATTCAGTGGAAAGGGTATGTAGGACGGAGTGTATTCAGTTTCCTTTTTATGTGCCATGAAACGAGATATTGTCCGTTTTTATACAGTCTCCTTTAACTTGGCCTTACGTAAATCTAGCTTAGACCCACAGTTGCATGGTCGTGACACAGACTACAGAAAGGCGACATGACTAGAGATCTGAGATGTGTAGCTCCTCATTTTCTTGTGTTGTCTGTCTTTGTTTTGAACACTCACCAGAACATGTTCTTTATACCGCTAGCATTGGGTAACTGAGTAAATGTAATTAGTTTAATTAGTAATTAGTAAGTATTTCTTCGTGTATCTGTACTGAAGTTTCTCCGTTCTGGGCGACTTTTTCCTTTCACTCCACTACATTTCAGAGTCTAATATCCGACTTTTTCCTCCTACATTTTGAGAAATCTGTCGTTCCTTTTGGTTTCTGTGTGTATAAAAACGTAACATGTCAAAACGAAAGAAGCGCAAAGCCAGAGCACCAATCAGGGCCCAGCGGTCACTTTGTTTAGAGCTGGTTTTGACCTGTTGGTCATACCGACCCAGTGCAGCACGCGGTTCAACGTCAGCGCAGCAGCGTAAAACTTTGGGAGAGTCTGTTCAACATAAATGATGAACTAACCTAACTTTGTGTAAATAGAGCACAATATAGAAATATGTCCACATATGCAGTCGAGACTGACGCGGCTTTTTTCTGAATTTCTACAAACACCATTTCATTTTATAGTAAATGAGTTTGGGCTGGTTTATGTTTATGAACAGACGCCTACAGATCAACATAGTAAAGGAGCTCATCTGTGATCCTGAGTTTAAAGCCAGTTTTTATTCAACTTAAACTTGGAACTAAGTTGTAAATAAATCTGAAACTGAAACTTTGCTTGTGTGTAAAAAGTGATTTCAGAGCCACTCGGTTCTCCCTGATGGAAACTGTTTACCTTCAGTGTTTTGTGCTTCTGATCATTTTAATAGACGTCAGCGTCACTAATTAATGACCTTCTATTAAAAGACTGGTTTACCAAGAGAGACGCTGGAGGACTTTCACCTGAAATGAGTTCATGAAGCCAGTCTGGTTATAAAAATGATAACAGGACATCAGAGCCAGAATTACTCTTTTAGTACTTTTACTTTATACTTAAGTACATTTGAAGGGAAATACTTTAGTACTTTTACTCAAGTGGAGGTCTAAAGGAGGAACTTCTACTTTTACTGGAGGGATATTTTACCTTGGGGGTCTCGACTTTAACTCAGGTACAGGGTTTGTGCACTTCGTCCACCACTGGTTGTTACCCAGCTAAGACTTTAAACGTTTTTAGTGTGTTGCTTCTTATTTTTTCTGATTTTGTGTTTATTTGCCTGTCTTTATGTGAGCTCTCACTAGAACATACTATTTGTAAGTGATGTAAGCGTTTCTGATTCCGATGCTAACTGGGTAAAAGGTAACGGTTATTATCCCCCTGAGACTGTAGCTGTGAGTGTATTGGCTGTAGCTCAGGGATGGGTTGCTCTAGCCGAGGCTCTGCTCCGGGGTGGAGGGAGGGTCAGGGAAGCAGCAGCACATGAGCGTCCGTCATGTGATGGTCTGCACCGTAATGATGTGAGATTAGCAATGTGCTCGCACTCGTTCACGCTCCTCTTGCCCCAACCTCCCTTCACACAGAGACTGAGACAGACAGCAGGGCAGTATGAGGTGCAGGGACATCTGGCTGAAACTGGAAACCAGTTTTGTCCAGTTTTAACTTTAAAAAAAAAAGATAATAATTTACCATATTCTCTCTGAGGGTGGGCGATATTGCAAAATGATAACATTGCGATACTTAAATTTTGCACTAAATTCAGTTAAACGGGACTGATGAAGTTTGCTGTTAGTCAGTTAGTCCCACAAAATACGGACAATATTCGGACACGTTCGAAAAGGAATATTGATAATACTTTATTTGGACGATCCACTGTAGATACTTCGTAAGTGCTCAGCATGTCTAAGTAACATTCAACTAAACATCTATTAACTGCAACTTGACATGAAGTGTTATGAGTGTTATTGGAGGGTCCACTGCAGAAGCTTTGTAAAGGCTTGGTCTGTCTTTAAGTAACTGTAACGCCGTGGAGCGATGATGAGGCGGACGCATGTGCTGAGAGAAGCAAGATTTATTAGGGGCAAATCCAGAATCATTGTCTAAACAGTCCAGGATCAGAGAGCCAACACGGATAGAACGAGGCACAGACATTACAAGCCAGCAGAACAAACACCAACCAATACAATACAATACAAAGACCAGCAAAGCTCACATGGGAAAGCACAGGGCTTAAATACAGGCACAGGTTAACAAGACACAGGTGAGGAACAATCAAGGGCGGGGTCTAGAAACAAGGGGGCGGGGCAGGACCGGGAAGAAACAAGACAAGGAAGCAAAACAAAAGCACATGGAGGACTGGGAGGGGCCAATCGTGACAGTAACATTCAAATAAATATCTATTAAATTAACTTTGAGTTGAGTATGAAAGATTTTATTAAATCTAACCCTAAACCTAACCCTCACCTTAACCTCAAGACAGAACCTAAACCTACACCTAACCCTAACCCTACTGTTGTTGATAATCAGCTGAGAAAGTCGGTTAGTGATTTAGGTATCTGTGAAGCATCTATAGGGGTCCAACCAAATAAGGCGTGACCGGAATGTTGCATTGAGACATGAATTATTATGATATCAGTATATATTGTCATATTGCCCAGCCCTATTTTTCATCTAGTTTCCATGTGTTCTTTATTTCTTAGCTGCTACATTATGAGCAGTAGGCTTCATTACGAGGGCTACCTCCTGGATTTAGCATTACTTTGTTAATTGGAGTTCCTTGGGGCTCCCTTCATAGAGGAACCAGAGGGACCTGCTGACTCATTCATAGGTGGATGTATGTGGAAAGGTGACTGGTCTGAATAAGAAGGGGGTTTTGAAACATCCCCAGCAACGCAGCTGTTCTGAGTCTGAATGCTGAGGGAGACGAAGGTGTGTCAGCTGTGGGAAGTGATATTTGACTTCTGAAGGCAAAGCTAAGAGACTTATAGAGTTAATGCCTTAATCTGCCAGTGGCTTTGAGCAGATTTACAAATGCTGTGGAGTCCCCTCCTATGCTGAGGCCCAGCTTGGAGAACCTAGTCATTATTGCAGCAATACAAAGCAATTTATGGCCTTGATTTCCAGCTCATGGCGTTGCCTGGACATATAGCACCATTGCTGTGGAATTAGCTGTTCGTGTAAGAGCAAATTGGTTTCAAATACGAGCTAGTTGTGGTCTTGTTTTAATTCAAATGTCCAAGAGTGACCATTCTTTGTCCTTTTAAATATACAGGGTTTGTTTTTAGGTGTGGGCATTATGACGATATATAAGATAGTGGGGTGAATTGCCTCGTTACATTGCAGCAAGCGATCCATATCATAGATGTCACCCTTACTTTGACCCTGACCAGCTGCAGGTTTCATTACGGAGAGAACATAATTAATCCTGTTTAATTGGATTTAGTGCAGTGTGTGAAACGTTGAATAAAAATGACTAACATTTTTTTTTGGTATTTTCATAAACGTGGTAGTACTGGTTCTTTGTCATTTCCAACTTCTCAAACCTCAGACAAACTAAATATCTAAGGCATATCTGTAGCATGTTATGAATTTTATTATATTATATTATATATTTTATATTATTTTTTGACATTGTCTACTTCTGTTTGGTTGAAGCGTCAAGAGAATCTGGGCTTTGCATAAGCATCTCTATTTAGTGTAATGTGTAAACTTGATGCATGTAAAACTACTGTATACCTTTATCCTAGTGTATACCTTTATCTTATCTGTAGCCGCTTATGTCCCATTGTACTGTTCTGATGTGAGTGAATCATGTACTGTTGTCATCATGTTTTCATCAGTATTATATTCATTTTGACACCTGAACATCGAGCCAGATCTTCTATTTGAGTCTGTGCATGTGGAGTGAATATGTCAAGACATACGACGTGGTGTGAAAAACTCACGACCCGACGCCTCTGACTTTTAAATGACTGTTTCAGGCCTTACAGGGCGACTCACAGCAGCGCACACTCACCATATTTCAGCCTATTTTTATTCTCCTCACTCAGTAATGATGCATCTTTTTCAATTTGCGCTAAAAAAATCTTACATAGTGCAGCCTTATTTGCTAAAATTTCCATTTTTTTTAAATGTGGCTGGTGGGTTGTGTCAGTCATGACAAAATACTGGCATATGCGTCTTGTACTGTGAAAATGTCTTTAAATAACATGATATTATCTTTCTGCCATACTTCCCACCTCATTGTTAACCCTCTTCTCTTCTAGGTGAGCTAGAAGAGTGAGGCGAGATGTGTGCAGGTTGGGTGCAGGTAGTCTACATACATCGACTGTCAGAGCTGGGTGTTGGTTGGAAAGGGCTGAGGCGGCAGGCGTGGCCTTTCTCCCGAGCTCTGGTTATTATACAGCTCCAGCAGATCTAATAAGATTCCCTGCGGCGCTGTTTTTGACTCACAGCTGGTCCTAGTGTAGGATTAATAAAGGAGAATAGGGTGCGTTTCTCTTTTGTGTGGATTTTGAAAGATTAATAAGAATCACAATACTTTATTGATCCCAGAGGGAAATTACAGTTCTTACAGTTGCAACCAGTTCTGTAAAAGAATAAACACTTTGATCATTTTAAGATGAAAAAGAGAAATTTGCCATATGTACAAGTTTAAATTCTTACAAATACAGTAAACTGGCAGTGACTGTGATGATAAAGATGAGACATACTGTATAAAACATCTGAGTTACTGTACATTGAGGGAGGAGTTACAGAGTTTGATGGCCACAGGTAAGAATGACCTCCTGCGTCGCTCTGTGGTCATTTCGGTAGAATGAGTCTTGCACTGAATGAGCTCCTGTGTCTCATCACCGTGTCGTAGAGTGGGTGGGAGCCTTTGTCCATAATGGCCTGCAGCTTAGACAGCGTCCTCCTCTCCGACACGGCCGTCAGTCTGTCCAGTGAGTCCAGCGCCTTGCGGGTCAGTCTGTTGAGTCTGTTGCCATAAACTCTAACTTTAGACCTTTTAAGGGACATTATTATGTATTCCAGGCATTTCATCAGCTTTTCAGTTTTAGGTCATATCATTAACGCTGTTGTCAAGGACAAAATTCAGTGTTTATGGGCTCCCGAGTGGCGCAGCGGTCTAAGCGTTGGCCCGGTCATCAGGAGATCGTGAGTTCGATCTCTGTTGAAGCTGTGGTTGTCCGTAGCCGGGAGTCCAAGAGAGCCTAATTGGCCTCGCTTTCTCTGGGTGGGTAGGATGGCCCCCCTTCTCCCCCCATCAATCAACGTGATGCTGGTCAGCGCAGTCGTCCATTTGCTGACGTAGCAGGTCTGGTGGTTGGCGCTTTCTTACGAGCGCGTCCAGCTGGTCTTGGGGGAAGCCTGTGCTGCCTTCACCCTCCTAGCGTTGGTAGTATCGTGTGATTGGGGGAGTCCTAAGTAGCGGGTGGAATTGGAAACGACTAAAATTGAGGAGAAAATCGGGTAAAAATTAATTAATTAATAATAATAATAATTGAGTGTTTACATGCACTATTAAAAAAATAGATGTTTACTGTCAAAGTGCTGTAAAACGTAATGGTGAAAAAATGGTTAAATGTATGTAAATAGACCATACGTGTGCCGTATTTTAACACTGCTGTTGTTAATTTACAGATATAGAATGTAGACAGTTCACGGTTACTGTCATCTTTATTCACAGATAATTGCCTTTGTTTTAATGGTTGTTACTGTTATTACTATGGCAAATACTTTGTGACCGGTTAAAATAGCGAAACTGTTGAATTACAGTAAAAGTCCGTATTTTTAAGAATGACTGACTGTAATTTTACGGAACATTAAGAAAACGTACTTTTACTGTTAATGAACAGGTTTTGTCTGGAACCTCTGCTGCTGGACATTAAACCGCTTTCTTACACATTCAGGCTGCTTATTTTATAGACCTACTGATGCCTGGTTCCACCAATCAGCACTGTGTTCCACTGTCCACACAAGGAGCTTTTTCACTTCTGGGAGCGTAAATACACGGTTTAGTTTGTGTTCACTTGTATGTGTGCGTATAGCAGATTTCAGCCAATCAGATTTCAGATCTGGAACTACCTGCTTTGTAATTGGTATTTTGATGGGTTGCGCACTTGATTAATGAGGGCTACTGTCTGTTAACGGTCGAAAGATTTAGCCAAGATTTTTATCATTTGTCTGGACGACATTACCATCAGCTTCATGGCTAAGATGGCTTTAACGGTTCTTTAGTAAAGAAAATGCTTCTATATAGAACCGTGCACACGTAAAGTACCCTTCGCATAATTATAGGGTTCTTTACATCGTGAAAGTGTTCTGTAGGCGGTTCAATATATGAAGAACCTTTTTAAAAGGTTCTATATAGAACCATAACCAGGACATTGTCCATCAGTCTGAAGAAGGATTTAACGATGCTAAGGGTTCTTTAAGTGGTTCTGTATAGAGTGTCTTTGAGGTGAACTGTATGCATGTGTAGTGTTTCTTTAAGAACGAGAGTTTTTTATTCTTAGGGTTGACATAGCAAAGCGTAGCCGACACTCACTGAGACAGTTGTGTTATTGTGTCCAGTGCTTTGAACAAACGCTGAGAAATCTGTTCCCAGAAACAGAATAAGGCCCGAAACGTTCTCCACGCAAGGACACGAACGAGACGTGGCGTTCAAAACTGGGTCACGATGCATTTCATAATGTGCTGCAAGCGTGAGCTGCATTCTGAGCGTCACAGCAAGGGGGCGCTATAACGACAGCCGAGCCTGCCTAAGTGGTCTTGTACCCCCAGCGTGTTTCTCAACTGCCATACAGATGTCCACTTAAGTCTCACGCAAAGACGGCATAAAAACATGATTAACTGTCGCGTTTCCAATCCAGGAGAGGCGGTAAAGCAGCTCACGCTCCTCTACTGTCCACCTTTAGCTGTCGAGGCTGTAGATCCCTCTGTGATCTGTACTCTATCGCCCCCTTCATGTAGTTCATGACGTCAGAGAGCGCGAACAGCCAATGAGCTGCTCCGCTCGCCCATCAATCATCCCGCTCTAGCAGTAAAGCCCCGCCTCCTGCTGCCCGAAACCCGTTTACTGTAGAATAAAGGAAACAAACAGGTGAGATTTCTGTTTTTTAGCCAAATCCCTCCGTCTACTGTCTAAAACTGAAGGAAAGTTCTGGTTCAGTGATTAGAAACTATTTAACTGCTCGTTTTTAGCCATTGAGCTCCATTCACTCCCATTCATTGAGGACTCACTCACAGGCGCCCTCTGCTGTTCAGCAGTCCTACACTCCAAAACACAGCTCCAATACTTTCATTAAATTTGCAGACCACAATCATAGGCAGTATAACCAACAACGATGAAGGACCGTACAGAGAGGGAGTCAAGCTCCTCACAGAGTGGTGTGCTGCCCACAACCTCTCCTTCAACGTCAGCAAAACCAAAGAGCTGATTGTTGACTTCAGGAGGGGAAGTAGAGAGCATGCCCCACTGAGCATCGAGGGCGCGATGGTGGAAAGGCTTAACAGCTTCAAGTTTCTTGGTGTCTACATATCCGAGGATCTCGCCTGGTCGCTCAACACATCCCACATCGTCAGGAAAAGCCAACAGCGCCTTCACTTCGTCAGAAGGTTAAATAAAGCCAACCTGCCACAACAGCTCCTCTGCAACTTCTACAGAACCACAGTGGAGAGCATCTGGACCAGCTGCATCACCGTCTGGTACGGCAGCGCCACGGCTGCTGAACGCAAGGCCCTGCAGAGGATGGTCAAATCTGCTCAGCACATCACCGCAGCTGTCCTCCCACCCAGAGAGGACATGTATGACAACCAATGTGAGAGGAAAGCCATCAACATGTCCTCGGACCCCACACATCCCAGCCACCCCCTGTTCCAACCTCTGCCATCCAGAAAGAGGTACCGGAACATCCGAGCCAGAACCACCAGGTTCAGGAACAGTTTCTATCCCTGAGCTGTCAAACTGGTCACACCGGCAGCTTCGACCTGAGCTTAACAACACCACTACAGTCTGTTACTGACCAGCCTGACCACCCAGCACACTACACACTGAGCTCCACCAGCTCACTACTGACCACCCAGCACACTACACACTGAGCTCCACCAGCTCACTACTGACCACCCAGCACACTACACACTGAGCTCCACCAGCTCACTACCGACCACCCAGCACACTACACGCTGAGCTCCACCAGCTCACTACTGACCACCCAGCACACTACACGCTGAGCTCCACCAGCTCACTACCGACCACCCAGCACACTACACGCTGAGCTCCACCAGCTCACTACCGACCACCCAGCACACTACACGCTGAGCTCCACCAGCTCACTACTGACCACCCAGCACACTACACACTGAGCTCCACCAGCTCACTACCGACCACCCAGCACACTACACACTGAGCTCCACCAGCTCACTACTGACCACCCAGCACACTACACACTGAGCTCCACCAGCTCACTACTGACCACCCAGCACACTACACACTGAGCTCCACCAGCTCACTACGGACCACCCAGCACTCTACACACTGAGCTCCACCAGCTCACTACTGACCACCCAGCACACTACACACTGAGCTCCACCAGCTCACTACTGACCACCCAGCACACTACACACTGAGCTCCACCAGCTCACTACTGACCACCCAGCACACTACACACTGAGCTCCACCATCTCACTACTGACCACCCAGCACACTACACACTGAGCTCCACCAGCTCACTACTGACCACCCAGCACACTACACACTGAGCTCCACCAGCTCACTACTGACCACCCAGCACACTACACACTGAGCTCCACCAGCTCACTACTGACCACCCAGCACACTACACACTGAGCTCCACCAGCTCACTACTGACCACCCAGCACACTACACACTGAGCTCCAGAGGACTGTATGCTGTGCACCTCATCTCTGGCTAAGCCTTATTTCTAGTATATATATATAGTATATAAATATATATATATTTATATATTTACACTGTTACTGTTTATTTCAGATGTTACCTGAACATTATGCTGCTACTGTCCACTTTATATACAGATCACTGTTTACACCACTAGTACTTCTGCATTTACTGTACTGCAGTTCACCAGCACCTTTCTGTCTATATACCTGATACACTTGAATATCTGACCATGCACTAACTGTCTATACGTCCAGTACACCTATAACACTTGCCTACGCACATCTTGTCTACGGTCGACACCTGTACCTACTGTTATTACTGCAGTGGAGAAGTAGCCCGATAGTGTTTCTTTATACTGTACTACCCTGTATTGTATAATGACAATAAAGTTGAATTGAATTGAATTGTTTTTGATATAACGGGGGAAATAGGAAGTGGCCAGGCTCCTCATAAACCGGCTCTGATTTTAGCACGGGGACATCCGTCACCTCAGACTGAGAAAGAAGGAAAAGTGCTGGGACGCAGTTGTGAGAGAAACGTCTCTCCATTTCTAGCGGCTCGCCTGCCAGCTAATCTTATTTTTACTGGTGAGCAGGCTGCCCCGTGAGCCGACCCTTCAGTCTCGGTTTTATAAGTGCAGCGCTTGTTATGTCGGACTCGAATGAGTGAAGGCATTCAGAGAGGAATGCACATGATTGTGAGATCAGTGTTTGGTTTACTCACCATGCTAATGAATGAGTCCGTCACATGAACTCGGAATTGGACGTGGAAAGCGGACAGAGCTAAGAAGAGTGGGATTATGTCACTGCGTGACTGGCAGGCTGTGTGTGTGTGTGTGTGTGTGTGTGTGTGTGTGTGTGTGTGTGTGTGTGTGTGAGTGTGTTTGGCCTGCCAGCAAAGCTTGAAGTAGATGAGAGGTGTAGTTCACCATGCTGGGATTAGCCTAAACCAAACCTGGGCTAATTCCTCACTGATATATTTACTCTAAGCTCAGGTCCTCAGATAACCTGCACGGAGTCCTTGTCCTTCATGGTGGCTGTACTTGCTCCTCCAGGGGGTCCAGGACATGTCACCTTATCTCAACGGCTTAGCGTGTAAGGCCGGAAACGCTGGATGTAGCAGGTACGCTGCTGCTTGTTTCAGTACACCTGGGTTCTCGGTTCTGTTAGATCAAATTTACCAGGTCAAGTAAAGTAGGCTGGTCATTACCGTATTCGGCGTCCATAAAAACGGAAAATATGACGCTCTGAGCCGCCATGGAGTCGAGTCTTCATTCTGAATGGCTTCTTATAAGCTTAAAAACACTAAGCAAAAGCTGTGATTTCTTAAAAATTGTTTCTTTTCTATGCAGGTTTCTTAGTTATTATGAATCATCTGCAGCTCAGTTCATCGCCAAATATGTCTTTCTACTAATTTGAGACATGCGTAATATTATAAACACTAAAAACACTTTAAACACGTATCTGCAACAAAATGACCGGTGGATATTTTTCATTTTTTTACATAATTTGGGAAACACTAGCTGTCCTTTGCATTGTGTGCATTTCATGATGAGTGGACTAACAGAAATGATCCAGCTTAGTAATAATAATAATAATAATAATGATAATAATAATAATGGAGAACACTAAGCCTCCCTTTCATAACGGCTGTCAGATTTTAAGGGGGAAATTGTCTTCAGCATCAGGCTGCGTTTGTCTGTCTGTAGACTTTATATATTGTGTCCATTTCACCAAATTAAAATTCTCTTATTCCGTGTAGTTTGGATTTGCAATGTTTCGTCCCTTTTAAAGTGTTTTAGGTGTGTATGTGTATTTACATATAGGACGTTTATATTGTTTTTAGGGGTCTCAAATTCAAACAATAAAAGGGCCTTATTAAAAAATCTCAAAGTCGGTGGGCCAGCTGCGTTTTGCTTTATTTTTACTTCACGTTTTGCAATGACCCCAACTGGTTAGTGTAGTGGGTAACACCTCTGCCTTCTATGCTGCAGACTGGGGTTCAGTCCCTACCTGGGTAAGCACCCTACACTATACCAGTAAGAGTCCTTGGGCAAGACTCCCAACACCGCCTTCGTGTTGGGAGTCTAAACCTCTTTAAATGTCCCCAGTGTACAGTAGGTATTTACAACTGCCCATTCGCTTGAACTAGAGATCACAGATCATTGCTGGGGAGGGGGTGGGAGTACACATTACATTGCGGTGCATGCTGGGAACTGTAGTGCAGCTCATGGTGAAATGGGCCAATATTAATTGAAACTAAGTAATTTTGCGGGCTGAACAGGATTGTGCCGCAGCCCTGACTTGGCCTGCCGGCCTTGTGTTTAACACATGGGATCTGTACTGTTTCTTATATACAGTCACGCTAAAATGGAACAGTCACTCCAAACCGCATCACATGAAAGTCTCACTTTGTGGTTTTATTAACGCAGCTGGCTGATTTGCAGCTATTGATTGGGATCACGTTACAGGCAAATGTGTTTTAGTTGAAAAAACAAGGGTTTCTTTGCAATCCTGAAATGTTCCATGTGATTCCCTACAAAGAGCTACATCGTGTCAAAATAAAAGCCCCTCTCATCGCTGTCAGAAGAGAGCTTTTTATCTCCGTGTCACTTGGTGTTTCTGGTAACATAAATTTAAATAAAAGTGGATTTGAAATTCTTTTATTGTTTTTTAGCAATAAGATGAGCAGTGAGTATCTGCTGCCACAATTTTATTTTTAATTAATTAAGTTATTTAATTAATTAATTTATTTTTACAGAATTGGAAAATGCCAGCTGATTAACGTCGCAATCAAAATGATTAAAGCAAATTCAAATGTATTCATTCTAAATGACAGCAGACTAAACAGGCTCAAATATAGCTGGCAGGCTCAGTTAATATTTGTTACTGAAATATTTATATTTTAAAATATATATATGTGTGTGTGTGTGTGTGTGTGTGTGTGTGTGTGTGTGTGTGTGTATATATATATATATATATATATATATATATATATATATATATATATATATATGTATGTGTATGTATAAATTTTTTTTTTTTTTTTTTTTTTTTTTTTTTTTTTTTTTTTGCTTTGTAGTATCAAACCCAGTGTAGACCAGTGTAGACCAGGATACTCCAGCCTCATCCATCTAAGATCAGTATGGAGTGCAAATTTATTCATTTAGCACTTTTTACAGTGGGTGTTGTCACAAAGCAGGTTTGCAGAAATCCGGGTCCAAGCCACAAGTGTGTTGACAAGGGTGACTGAGGCAAGACAAAAAAATCCCAGGAATGAAGGGAGAAACCCTGAGAGGTCTTTCAGGCCTGCTGTATGTGCTGGTTAAGGTTTGTATATTACATCAGTTTGTTTGTTTATATTACATCACTTTACGTCCCGAATCACAAGCTTAACACACTGGGATCAGGTCTGTGTGCTGCTGCTGAATCATGCGGTTTAGTGTCACACGGAGATTATGTGTGTTTTCACCCTCGTAGCATATCCACCCCCCACCCCCTAGACCCCCTCACACCCCACCCCCCCTCACACACTCCATCAGTCTCCTCCTACACCGACCAGTAATCTGTGTATCGTGATGGTGTGTGTCTGAGCGAGTGCTGTAAGCGAATTAGTCCGCTGGCAGTTTGATGGGAGTATTTTTGTGTACAAGCTTAATGATCGATTAAACCGTTAATGGCAATAAGCAATTATTCCTCAGCTAAAATTTAATGATGGTGACAGGGCCTTAATGAAACAGCTCTTAACAGGGTGTCGGGGAAATGGTGTGGCCACATGGTCAGGCCAAGTGGATGAGGGCTTGTTAAGACAGGTAATGGAATGGGCAGACCTTGATTGCGTGTTCCTGCTCGCCTGCCCTCTGGACCAGTTTGTCCACCATGGAGCTTTCTGCCTATACACTCACAGGCCTGGCCTCACCTCACACCCGCTGGTCATCTCCCAGTAAAATATGTTTAATAGTGTTTAATCAAATACAGTGTTTACCTGCCTCACACGTATTCATACTAAATTGTCACCATGATTAGATTAGACTAAATGACCCTAATTAGTCCCACAACGGGGAAATTTCACCTCCTCATTTAACCCATCCATGCAGTGAAACACCTGCCCGGAGCGATGGGCAGCCCTGTCTTCAGCACCTGGGGAGCAGTTGGGGGTCAGGTGCCTTGTTCAAGGGCACCTCAGTCATGTACTCTAAGCTCAAGGGATCAAGCCATTGACCTTCCAGTCACAGGGCTGGTTCCCTGACCTCCAGCCCACGACTGCCCAACTGCCCCATGATGGGCTTCTACAAGTTCTCTTGGACTTAACTTTCATTTCCACTGTGATGTTCTTCTGTGGTCTCTGTTTCTCATCTATAAACAGCCACTAAGAGTGGTCATCAGTTATTTTTTGTCTCTATTTGGGCCTTTCACTCCAAATGAGATGCTTTATGATGACGCCTGTTATAAAAAGCACTATGCAAATGAATATTGATTGACTTGGACTGTGATTGGTTAGAGGGCACTCCTGCAATGGCTGTCATCACAATAGTGATTAATGAATTATTTATTGTACAACCCTATTATGTGATTGCATGTACACTATATCCCCAAACGTATTCGCTCGTCTGGCTTCACACGCATTTGAACGTGAGCTCATCCACGTCTTTATGGACCTGCTTTGTGCACTGGTGTGCAGTCATGTTGGAACAGGAAGGGGCCGCCCCCAAACTGTTCCCACAAAGTCGGGAGCGTGAAATTGTCCAAAATCTCTTGGTGCTGAAGCTTTAAGAGCTCCTTTCACTGGAACTAAGGGGCCGAGCCCAACTCCTGAAAAGCACCCCCACACCATGATCCCCCCTCCACCAAACTTTACACTCGGCACAATGCAGTCAGACAAGTACCGTCTCCTGGCAACCGCCAAACCCAGACTCGTCCTTCGGACTTCCAGACGGAGAAGCGTGATTGGTCACTGCAGAGAACACGTCTCCACTGCTCTAGAGTCCAGTGGCGGCGCTTTACTCCACTGCATTCCACTCTACGCTGTTCTTGAGCTGATCTGAAGGCCACATGAAGTTTGGAGGTCTGTAGTGATTGACTCTGCAGAAAGTCGGTGACCTCTGCGCACTATGCCCCTCAGCATCCGCTGACCGCTCTGTCATTTTACGTGGCCGACCACTTCGTGGCTGAGTTGCTGTCGTTCCCAATCGCTTCCACTTTGTTATAATCCCACTGACAGTTGACTGTGGAATATTTAGTAGTGAGGAAATTTCACGACTGGACTTGCTGCACAGGTGGCGTCCGATCACGGTACCACGCTGGAATTCACTGAGCTCCTGAGAGCGACCCATTCTTTCACTAATGTCTGTAGAAGCAGTCTGCAGGCCGAGGGGCTCGGCTTTATACACCTGTGGCCATGGAAGTGACTGGAACACCTGAATTCAATGATCTGGATGGTTGAGTGAAAACTTTTGGCAATATTGTGTGTGTGTGTGTGTGTGTGTGTGTGTGTGTGTGTGTGTGGAGAGTGAGACTGAGGGGTGGAGGAGGAAAAGAACAGATGTATTCACAGCAGTCAATCTGTGTGTGTGAGAGAGAGGAAGAGAGAAGCCGGTCATGATGAGCTTCTATTTTTACCCACAGTTCTCTTCTTCCCACCTCTCTGTTGCTAGGAGCCCAGTTCTGGGACAGGTCCTCTCCAGAGACACAGGTTGCACGCGTGCACACACACACACACACACACACACACACACACACACACACACACACACACACACACACAAACACACACAGGAAGACAGAAGGTGTGTATGAGTGTGTGAAGGCCTCACTCTGATCTGATCGATGTGTTTGAGCTGAGAAGCTGTGCACTGATCATGTGACGTCCTGTTAACACAACAATCCATACTCCATATAATGTAGGTCATAATTTAATATTACCATTCTGCTGTTATTAGTTATTAATTATTAGTCCAAGTATTAGTCATTTTATTCATAGTAGCCATGAAATGCCATTTCTGCCTGTTTTGGAGTTTTTTAGCTGAACACTGCATTTTTCCTCCATCACATTGATAGAAGTGTGTGTGCTTTACACAGTGAGCAGGTCAGCGCTTATAAAAGTGTTAGTGAGTTTAAATGCTGTTTGTTTATTGTGTCGGTTCTGCACTGTTCTTTTATATAAAGAAAGCTGCAGTGTCTTCTCTCAGCACAGCTGTCTTTGTGGAGTTATTTTTCACAGCAGGGGGTTTTGCCTCTCCCATTTCACCCGCGACTGGTGTTAATGGAAAGAAACGAGTTGACTTATTTTCTTAACAACTGGTGTAAAGACAGCGGACTAAACGGGCCGAAAGATGGCGGACTAAACGGGCCGAAAGGCTGCGGACTAAACAGGCGGATAGGCGGCGATGCCACACAGGCCGAAAGACAGTAGGCCAAACAGGCCGAAAGACGGCAGACTAAACAGGCCGACAGGCCGAAAGACGGCAGACTAAACAGGCCGACGGGCCGAAAGACGGCAGACTAAACAGGCCGACGGGCCGAAAGACGGCAGACTAAACAGGCCGACGGGCCGAAAGACGGCAGACTAAACAGGCCGACAGGCCAAAAGATGGCAGACTAAACAGGCCGACGGGCCGAAAGACGGCAGACTAAACAGGCCGACGGGCCGAAAGACGGCAGACTAAACAGGCCAACGGGCCGAAAGACGGCAGACTAAACAGGCCGACGGGCCGAAAGACGGCAGACTAAACAGGCCGACGGGCCAAAAGATGGCAGACTAAACAGGCTGAAAGACGGCAGACTAAACAGGCCGACAGGCCGAAAGACGGCAGACTAAACAGGCCGACGGGCCGAAAGACGGCAGACTAAACAGGCCGACGGGCCGAAAGACGGCAGACTAAACAGGCCGACAGGCCAAAAGATGGCAGACTAAACAGGCTGAAAGACGGCAGACTAAACAGGCCGACAGGCTGAAAGACGGCAGACTAAACAGGCCGACAGGCCGAAAGACGGCAGACTAAACAGGCCGACGGGCCAAAAGATGGCAGACTAAACAGGCTGAAAGACGGCAGACTAAACAGGCCGACAGGCTGAAAGACGGCAGACTAAACAGGCCGACGGGCTGAAAGACGGCAGACTAGACAGGCCGACGGGCCGAAAGACGGCAGACTAAACAGGCCGACAGGCCGAAAGACGGCAGACTAAACAGGCCGACAGGCCGAAAGACGGGAGACTAAACAGGCCGACAGGCTGAAAGACGGCAGACTAAACAGGCCGACAGGCTGAAAGACGGCAGACTAAACAGGCCGACAGGCTGAAAGACGGCAGACTAAACAGGCCGACAGGCTGAAAGACGGGAGACTAAACAGGCCGACGGGCTGAAAGACGGCAGACTAGACAGGCCGACAGGCTGAAAGACGGCAGACTAAACAGGCCGACAGGCTGAAAGACGGCAGACTAAACAGGCCGACGGGCTGAAAGACGGGAGACTAAACAGGCCGACGGGCTGAAAGACGGCAGACTAAACAGGCCGACGGGCTGAAAGACGGCAGACTAAACAGGCCGACGGGCTGAAAGACGGCAGACTAGACAGGCCGACGGGCTGAAAGACGGCAGACTAGACAGGCCGACGGGCTGAAAGACGGCAGACTAGACAGGCCGACGGGCTGAAAGACGGCAGACTAAACAGGCCGACGGGCTGAAAGACGGCAGGCTAAACAGGCCGACGGGCTGAAAGACGGCAGACTAGACAGGCCGACGGGCTGAAAGACGGCAGACTAGACAGGCCGACGGGCTGAAAGACGGCAGACTAGACAGGCCGACGGGCTGAAAGACGGCAGACTAAACAGGCCGACGGGCTGAAAGACGGCAGACTAAACAGGCCGACGGGCTGAAAGACGGCAGACTAGACAGGCCGACAGGCTGAAAGACGGCAGACTAAACAGGCCGACAGGCTGAAAGACGGCAGACTAGACATTCTAAAACTAAAATAAAAACTTAACAGGCTGAAAGAAAGTGCCTCTGTTAATATTGTGTTACTGAAGCGTTTACTGCACGATTCATTGTAAGACTGCAAATTTAAAAAGTAAATAATGTGTTGAATGCCTTACAAGCTCCAAATGTCCATTTTCCAGTAGTTATGTTTTAATTATTGTTAAATGCAGTGTAGAAAAACAAATGTAGGGCACTGTTAGCTTCACTGCTAGATCAGCTGGACACCAGAAAAACCAGCATGTATTTTTGAGTTCCTGTTATGCTGGTCAGCAGAATCAGAAGCTAATATGCTTTTCATCAGCAAAGCCAGCACGTGTAGTTTAGATGCTGGTGTGCTGATCAACCGGTATAACCATGCTGGGTG
>NC_051217.1:44773373-44775873 GCF_015220715.1 Pygocentrus nattereri
AACAAATAAACAAACATCACTCAGTGTCGCCCTCTAAAGGCGTTATTAACACACATCAAATAAACAAACATCGCTCAGCGCCGCCCTCTAAAGGTGTTATTAACACACATCAAATAAACAAACATCGCTCAGCGCCGCCCTCTAAAGGTGTTATTAACACACATCAAATAAACAAACATCGCTCAGCTCCGCCCTCTAAAGGTGTTAACACACATCAAATAAACAAACATCGCTCAGCGCCGCCCTCTCAAGGTGTTATTAACACACATCAAATAAACAAACATCGCTCAGCGCCGCCCTCTAAAGGTGTTATTAACACACATCAAATAAACAAACATCGCTCAGCGCCGCCCTCTAAAGGTGTTATTAACACACATCAAATAAACAAACATCGCTCAGCGCCGCCCTCTAAAGGTGTTATTAACACACATCAAATAAACAAACATCACTCAGCGCCGCCCTCTAAAGGTGTTATTAACACACATCAAATAAACAAACATCTCTCAGCGCCGCCCTCTAAAGGTGTTATTAACACACATCAAATAAACAAACATCGCTCAGCGCCGCCCTCTAAAGGTGTTATTAACACACATCAAATAAACAAACATCGCTCAGCGCCGCCCTCTAAAGGTGTTATTAACACACATCAAATAAACAAACATCGCTCAGTGCCGCCCTCTAAAGGTGTTATTAACACACATCAAATAAACAAACATCGCTCAGCTCCGCCCTCTAAAGGTGTTAACACACATCAAATAAACAAACATCACTCAGCGCCGCCCTCTAAAGGTGTTATTAACACACATCAAATAAACAAACATCGCTCAGCTCCGCCCTCTAAAGGTGTTAACACACATCAAATAAACAAACATCGCTCAGCTCCGCCCTCTAAAGGTGTTATTAACACACATCAAATAAACAAACATCGCTCAGCGCCGCCCTCTAAAGGTGTTATTAACACACATCAAATAAACAAACATCGCTCAGCTCCGCCCTCTAAAGGTGTTATTAACACACATCAACTAAACAAACATCGCTCAGCGCCGCCCTCTAAAGGTGTTATTAACACACATCAAATAAACAAACATCGCTCAGCGCCGCCCTCTAAAGGTGTTATTAACACACATCAAATAAACAAACATCGCTCAGCGCCGCCCTCTAAAGGTGTTATTAACACACATCAAATAAACAAACATCGCTCAGCGCCGCCCTCTAAAGGCGTTATTAACACACATCAAATAAACAAACATCGCTCAGCGCCGCCCTCTAAAGGCGTTATTAACACACATCAAATAAACAAACATCGCTCAGCGCCGCCCTCTAAAGGTGTTATTAATAAACATCAAATAAACAAACATCGCTCAGCGCCGCCCTCTAAAGGTGTTATTAACACACATCAAATAAACAAACATCGCTCAGCGCCGCCCTCTAAAGGTGTTATTAACACACATCAAATAAACAAACATCGCTCAGCGCCGCCCTCTAAAGGCGTTATTAACACACATCACATAAACAAACATCGCTCAGCTCCGCCCTCTAAAGGTGTTAACACACATCAAATAAACAAACATCGCTCAGCGCCGCCCTCTAAAGGTGTTATTAACACACATCAAATAAACAAACATCGCTCAGCGCCGCCCTCTAAAGGTGTTATTAACACACATCAAATAAACAAACATCGCTCAGCGCCGCCCTCTAAAGGTGTTATTAACACACATCAAATAAACAAACATCGCTCAGCGCCGCCCTCTAATGGTGTTATTAACACACATCAAATAAACAAACATCGCTCAGCGCCGCCCTCTAAAGGTGTTATTAACACACATCAAATAAACAAACATCGCTCAGCTCCGCCCTCTAAAGGTGTTATTAACACACATCAAATAAACAAACATCGCTCAGCGCCGCCCTCTAAAGGTGTTATTAACACACATAAAATAAACAAACATCGCTCAGCGCCGCCCTCTAAAGGTGTTATTAACAAACATCAAATAAACAAACATCGCTCAGCGCCGCCCTCTAAAGGTGTTATTAACACACATCAAATAAACAAACATCGCTCAGCGCCGCCCTCTAAAGGTGTTAACACACATCAAATAAACAAACATCGCTCAGCTCCGCCCTCTAAAGGCGTCATTAACACACATCAAATAAACAAACATCGCTCAGCGCCGCCCTCTAAAGGTGTTATTAACACACATCAAATAAACAAACATCGCTCAGCTCCGCCCTCTAAGTAAACACGTTCTTTTATTTGCATATAAGCCCTCAACCTGACCAATGAAAATGCCTCCACTTCACATTCTGTTAGTGAAAGCCAACCACTGCTGAAAATGATTGGATCAGTTATTAGACACGTCATCAAACAGCGAAGAATGAATAGTGTAAATAAATATTATCCCTCTCTGTATTGAGCACTTAACACAGTGGCCCTCTAGCTCGTCTGTGATGTTTGAGAAGTGTTTCATGAAGAAGTTGTGGGTGCGTTCATGATGATGAA
>NC_051217.1:44785873-44803373 GCF_015220715.1 Pygocentrus nattereri
CCTTTCTCCTATAGCCTGCTCCTTTTCTCCTGTGGCCTGCTCCCTTTCTCCTATAGCCTGCTCCTTTTCTCCTGTGGCCTGCTCCCTTTCTCCTATAGCCTGCTCCTTTTCTCCTGTGGCCTGCTCCCTTTCTCCTATAGCCTGCTCCCTTTCTCCTATAGCCTGCTCCCTTTCTCCTGTGGCCTGCTCCCTTTCTCCTATAGCCTGCTCCTTTTCTCCTGTGGCGTGCTCCCTTTCTCCTATAGCCTGCTCCCTTTCTCCTATAGCCTGCTCCCTTTCTCCTATAGCCTGCTCCCTTTCTCCTGTGGCCTGCTCCCTTTCTCCTATAGCCTGCTCCTTTTCTCCTGTGGCCTGCTCCCTTTCTCCTATAGCCTGCTCCTTTTCTCCTATAGCCTGCTCCCTTTCTCCTATAGCCTGCTCCCTTTCTCCTGTGGCCTGCTCCCTTTCTCCTATAGCCTGCTCCCTTTCTCCTGTGGCGTGCTCCCTTTCTCCTATAGCCTGCTCCCTTTCTCCTATAGCCTGCTCCCTTTCTCCTGTGGCCTGCTCCCTTTCTCCTATAGCCTGCTCCTTTTCTCCTGTGGCCTGCTCCCTTTCTCCTATAGCCTGCTCCTTTTCTCCTATAGCCTGCTCCTTTTCTCCTATAGGATGCTCCCTTTCTCCTGTGGCCTGCTCCTTTTCCCCTATAGCCTGCTCCTTTTCTCCTGTGGCCTGCTCCTTTTCTCCTATAGCCTGCTCCCTTTCTCCTGTGGCCTGCTCCCTTTCTCCTATAGCCTGCTCCTTTTCTCCTGTGGCCTGCTCCCTTTCTCCTATAGCCTGCTCCTTTTCTCCTATAGCCTGCTCCTTTTCTCCTATAGGATGCTCCTTTTCTCCTGTGGCCTGCTCCCTTTCTCCTATAGCCTGCTCCTTTTCTCCTATAGCCTGCTCCTTTTCTCCTATAGGATGCTATATAAGAATCGCTTATACACTGCTAAAAAATAAATAAATAAATTAGCATTCCTGTATTAAAGTGACATAAGATGATGTGTTTCTGTTCATTTCTAACAAATAATTAAAACAATACATCGATACAAAATACCTAACCCCCAACTGCTCCCCGGGCGCCGTGGATAGGGCTGCCCATTGCTCCGGGCAAGTGTGTGCTCACTACGTCCTAGTGTGTGTGTGTGTGTGTGTGTATGTGTGTGTGTTCACTAGTGTGTATGTGGTGCTTCACTGCATGAATAGGTTAAGTGTGGAGGTGAAATTTACCCGTTGTGGGACTAATAAGGGTCACTTAATCTTATAGAATCATTTTTGATAATTAACTCTTCTTACCACTAGATAGTGACTTCATAGTGCAGCTCGCAGAGCAGCAGTGCCCTCATCTTTGCTCACTTACAGGCAAGATAAGCTCATTATTAAATGTAGCGTCATCACACACTCATAGCTGATTGATAACAACCCTGATGGCAGTTTTTAACCATAAAGAGTCATTGATTCTTTATTATTGATTGCTGACTCATGATGGTTGGTTTCACTTTCCATGACTGGCACCAGCCACCCCTTGGCTGCGCCTCTGCTCTAAATATTGTCCCCGAGCTCTGACATACTGACCTTTCTCCCAAAATACTCCCACAGTGTGTTACAGTAACTGAGGAGGCAAATGGAGTAGTTAGAGAATGGGCAGTGCTCCCTCGGTGGCGTTACCGCAGGCTCTGTATGTTTATGTGGAGAGCTTTGAATGCTGGGTGTCTGACTGCCAGCCTCCTCAGGGCTGTTCCACAGACAAGACAGAGAGGGCCAGAGGATCTGAGGCACAGCTACATGAGATTTATGTCCATTTCTGCAGGCCGTGTTTGTTTTAGTTGGGCAGCGCCTTTCTTCCCTCACAACTCAGTGAAGCTCTGACCTATTCAGGCCTCTCAGTACCCAGTGTTTATCTCTCTGTGTGGCTTTTGGGACGTTATTCTGCTCTCAACAAGGAAAAGGGCAAATTTCCCCACAAAAACCTGCAACTTTTATTTAAAAAAGGAAAGAAAAGTCCAAATGTGATGTCCATTAATTGCATTTGTCTTATTTGCTTAAATTTGACCCTGAATTTAATTTTATTTTTTGGTCCCATTTGAAAGCATCACATTTCTATACAGCTGTATTTCAGTAAGATTCAGTAAAGTTTTATTTTCATCAAACCTCGACATGAAAATCCCATGATTCATCACTGACATCAAAGCAAGAGTCTGCATGTTCCAATTAATGAGTGTGTATATATCGTATATATCATATATATATACAGTCAATGAGGGTATGTGTTTTTTATATATATATATATATATATATATATATATATATGATAAGATGAGATGCATTTATTGTCATTACACAGTGTACAACTGTACATATATATATATATATATATATATATATATATATATATATATGAAGTCAATAAGTGTATATATCATATTTATCATATATACAGTCAAATATACAGTGCTTCAACTCTTCCATGGTAGTAGCCTCTTGCTCTCGGTCATACAGCTTGTGGATTCTTGTTTCCAAGGAGAGAGAGACAGAGAGAGACAGAGAGAGACAGAGAGAGACAGAGAGAGACAGAGAGAGAGACAGAGAGAGAGAGAGCGAAAGAGTGAGAGAGACAGAGAAAGAGCGAGAGAGACAGAGAGAGACAGAGAGAGAGCGAGAGAAAGAGAGAGAGCGCAAGCGAGAGACAGAGCGAGAGAGACAGAGAGAGAGCGAGAGAAAGAGAGAGAGCGCAAGCGAGAGAGTGTGTGAGCGAGAGAGACAGAGAAAGAGAGAGAGAGCGAGTGTGAGAGACAGAGAAAGAGAGAGAGAGAGAGAGAGTGAGCGAGCGAGACAGAGAAAGAGGGAGAGAGCGCGAGCGAGAGAGAGAGAGACAGAGAGAGAGCGCGAGCGAGAGAGACAAAGAGAGAGAGAGAGAGAGAGAGAGAGCGCGAGTGCGAGTGAATGTCTATTAGCGGTGCCCATGGCAAGGCTGTACATTTAATCAGATCAGCCGTGCGTCTGCCAGTCTTGCCAAGGTGCTGTTTGGCATGCGTGCGGTCTGATATGATTAGCGTGGCGACTAACTGCTCAGATCACTCAGAAGCAGAGTGAGTAACGCTCTGTGCTTTGGCTCAGAGCCAGCACACCTTACGTCATCCCTCCCTACGATGCCGTACAGGTGTGGCTGTTTACTGACTCTTCAGATTTCTCTGAGGAGACATTACAGTACTGAAGGCGGGGGACTGCATCTGTCCTTTACTATCAGGGAATCTTAGTGTGCGTTGCCATAATATCCTATAACGGAATATGAGAAGGCACGGCATGTTCTGTCGTACAGCCTGTAATCTGCATTGCCTCCAGTTGATTGTCGAGCTGTGTTTTGAGTGCAGACAGCAGGAGGTGATCTGTGGTTTTCCTTCCTCCTAATCCAGTGTTTTTTATTCTTATTTTTAGTAGATTTACGCGCTTCAGTGTTCCAGTCACGGTGTTCCTCATACTGTACATCTCTATTCACCCTCTGTCAAAAACGCTCCGCTTCCCGATGTGCTCCGATTGGTCAGCTCACCCAACCTGTTCTGACTGGTCAACCTCCAGAGCAGTTCTGCGCCTCCAGGTTCCGCCCGTCTTGCAGTCTGCAGACCCTTTTCTCCTGAGCGGCTGTAAATGCCGCTGTGGCTGTTTCTCCAGCAATTCTGCTGTATCAGTTCGGTCCAGAGTCGGTCTTGAAAGTCCAGTCAGCGTCCTCTCCACGCAGCTACAGCACTGAACGCTCTCTGCTGTGAGCTGTGCGAGGGCCTGCCAGTAGTAAGGACTGTGTTACGAGATGATGTCATCTTGTAACAAAGGAAAAGGGCTAGAATTCCAACGAGGCGTTTCAGGCAGCTGAGAAAAGTGGGAGAGAGTTTGTCCCTCTGGAATTGAGCTTTGGGACTTTGCAGACTGTTTACATGCATAGTGAGTTACATGAAGCACATAAAGAAATACAGAAAAGCATAATAGATTAAGAGACACTTATTAGTCCCACAACGGGGAAATTTCACCTCCGCATTTAACCCAACTGTGCACACTAGTGAGCACACAGACACTAGGGGGCAGTGAGCACACTTGCTCAGAGCGGCGGGCAGCCCAATCCGCAGCGCCCGGGGAGCAGTTGGGGGTTAGGTGTCTTGCTCAGGGACACCTCAGTCATGTGCTGTCGGCTCTGGGGATCGAACCGGCGACCTTCCGGTCACGAGGCTGGATCCCTAACCTCCAGCCCACGACTGCCCCTAATAGATCCCATTTAGATAATGCAGTTCATTAGAAGGAGTGCACAGAGTGGACAACGTGTTTTACTTTTAAAAGGGTGTGTGGGTGGGTGGGTGTGTGTGTGTGTGTGTGTGTGTGTGTGTGTGTGTGTGTGTGTGTGTGTGTGTGTGTGTGTGTGTCAGTCAGTTTCTCACTCACTGAACTACTGAACTTCCGCATTTGATTTATGGGAGATACTCAGTAATTCATAAGTTACTGAATAACTCATAGTAGTCACTGAAGAATTTATAGCACATACTGAATAATTCACATTGGTTACTAATAATTTATAATAGTTGTGTGTTTCCAGTGTAGAGGTGTTGAAGGCTTTGCGACGTGATGCAATACTACATTCGAATGCTTGCTGTTAGTCCACTGTCTTAGGATGCAGTAAGCCTAGAAATATGCGTTACCATAAAGGAAATTGTATCATTGTCACTTTTGGGTGTGAATTTGATGATATTAAATATTATCCATGGTTATCAAAGATCAATATGCCCTTCGGCTCTCGGTGAATGTGAGCTGTCCGATGGTGGCTGGAGTTCCTGGCTGTTCCTAAATAGGGAAGTGATCATGAAGTGAGGCAGTGCTGACTGCACGCTTGTCTGGCATCAAACTCCGTCTCCCATGATGCTTAGCTCTGCAGCAGAGCCACCTCAAGCTTCTGGTCCTACTGCAGAGAAATTGAGACACACAGCAGCCACACCCACACAGAAGTGTCACGTAGGATGAAAATAGCTGCTCCTCATGAGGCTCTTCACACATATATACTAACACATGCACTCGCTTTCACACCTCGCGCACTCTCACTGTACCGCTTCGGCAGGCGTCAGCGCTCCCATGCAACACCCTTTAAATGATGCTGAAATTCAGAAAGATTGGTGGAATTGTCCTTTAAGGCTAGTCTTGGGATACACTCGGACATTTTCGCCTCCGAAAGTCATTTTTTGGTCGGCATCAAGGTCGAATCTGCGTCGGCCAAACCTGATTTGTCTGAAGGCCGACAAAATGAGAGTCGGTACGGACGTATGCAAAAGTTTTGGCACCCCTGGTCAGATTAAATGTTTTGTTGCTTTTCTGAGTAAAGTAATTGAACGCGCCCTGAACAGAGAACTTACTTAAATATGATGCAAATTATAACACATTATACTAGAAGTTAGTCCTGAAATGTAAAGGGTGCCGTAACATTTACACAGGCCACGTGTTATGTTTTGTTTTCTTTCCCCAAATACGTTCAATAACCAGTAACTGTGCGTTCAGAAGTGCGTGTGCGCTGTAGAGGACATTAACATATCTCTAAAACAGCAGGGGCCCAAAGCCTGTGCATAACAACTGTGTGAAAAATCAAATTTACGTTTTTTTACTTTTATTTCAAATGTAGTTCAGACATAATTAACGGGACAAGACTCTGGCTGCTGTTCTCAGCTATGCGGCTTCGTGTTTGTACTTTTTGGTCATTGTTCTGGCTCATTTTTCATTTATAAGGCCAGTGTGGCGCCTCATGTTGATGCTGCGTGTCTGTCGTCTCCTTTAGGCCATAGGAAACGCAAAGACCACCAGAAATGACAACAGCAGTCGCTTTGGGAAGTACATTGAGATCGGCTTCGATAAGAAGTATCATATCATTGGGGCGAACATGAGGACGTACCTGCTGGAGAAGTCTCGAGTTGTGTTTCAGGTGAGTCTCACGCACCACCCACGTCCGAGAGCACACGTTCTCCGTTTCGCCCTGCAGCCCTTGCTGGAGTTTTGAAAAGTTGGTGGAACTGCCCTTAAACTGAATCGGTGTTTGTTTTCCGTAGAGTTTGACCTTAATAATCCCAGCTGTTAGTGTAAGTGATTTGGTTCTCCGGTGGTTGAGTCCAGGTGAAGTGAGGTTAGTGGAATTGTGCCTTAAGCTCATCAGGAATGGGGATAATGGAGTTAAGCATGTCGGCCCAGCCTTATATAACCACACACACGCGCTGTTGTTGTGGGGGAATTCCAGCACTCGTCGGGTGTGTGCGGTGTGAAAAAACGGCTCGGCCGTTAGATGAGGAGGATGAAAAGCTGAGAATTAGTAGAAAAGTTGGGATCCACCTTCCTTCCTATGGAGCGTGATGCTGCAGAAGGCTGTTCGTGCCGGATGGTCAGATAGTACGTTTGACTTCACTCAATTCAGGGTCTCGTTTATAGACGTGCCCACGGTAAAAGAACGGGGCAATTTGGCAAATGAGAAGCTGGAGTGCTTATAAACACACCAGCCCATTCGTCTCAGAATTATCGATGTTTGTCTTAAATCTCTCTCTTTGTCGTTTCGTTCGATACCAGTTGGGCGAGACTGTTGTCTGCGTTGCTGTGTGACCAGCAGTCTGAGCACAAATCTTCAGGGTTAAAGGCTGAATTAGCAGTTTTATATTAACTCCAGCGTTTGTTTAAACTGTTAGAGCGATCAGCAGAACTTTATTTCACTGATAGAAAATAAAATAGTTCTGCTGTGGAGCCGGAATAGGACAGTAAGAGCCGCACGCAGCTCCGGAAACACATGCCGCCGACCGCTGCCCTGGGAATGTGTGAAATTAAAACTGACGTGTTCTGGAAATCCATGGACAGTGTGTTGTCAGTGTGTGGTGAGAAGCGCTGGGGCAGCAGATGTCGTGATGTGATGTGTGAGATGTGAATTGCAGGAGAGTTTTTGCTGCTTTTCTGTTAGTTTCAGTCTCAAGATCTCTGCATACAGAAGCCCACAGACCAGAAACTCGCCTCTCGCTGAGAATATAGACCGGCTCTGGTCATCTCCGCTTCCTTTTCCTTGGTTTTCTCAGTCGGACAGAAGCAAATCATTGATTAACTCAAGCTCAGCGTTGGCAGTGGGCTGATGCATCTAAACCTTTCAGACGGTGATGTAGACCGAAACCTTCCTGGTTTGCTTTTGTACCCTCTGCTAAGCCTCCAGCAGTCAAACGTGTGTCTTTTCCCCCACTGAGTCTGTTCCATCCTCTTTTACTTCTCTCTTTCTTGATCTCTTCATCTTTTCCTGCTCCTTCTCCCTCCAGGCGGACGAGGAGAGGAATTATCATGTCTTCTACCAGCTCTGTGCCTCCTCCCATGTCCCAGAGTTCAAGGCCCTGAAGCTCGGTGAGTCCAGCACTGCAGCATGTACAAAACTTCTCATTCACCTCTGCGAAAAAAAGACGTCCTTATTAGACGAGTCCTGCCGTCTTCCACTCAGACTGGGGGCCAAAGAGAGCACCTCTCAGAATAGATATGAAAAGTGATGAGGCTGGTGTAACATTATTAATAAGCGTAAAAAATGACTTCACTCTGTTTATGATGTTCCCTGTCCCTCGTCTCAGTCATGGTTTCGGTGGAGGGGGGCAGAACTGCAGGGGTTGGGCCAAGTGTGTGATGATGTAGGCGTCCAGTTAGCACCATGCTAATTGGTGGGGTATACGCTTCCAGTCTTTGTTAGGCAAACCAAAACATGTCTTGGATAAGATGATGCTTTATTGATAAGTTGATGCTTTATTGATATTTGAGGGGAGTTTTTAAATTGACTGGGGGGAAAAAAACAAATCTTTCCAGTTCAGCGCCATCCCATAATAACTCATATAAACTTCCATACACGACTGAAATGTACATAAAAGGATAAGATGATTTTTGCTTATGTGTGTTTTCTTGAGCGTGAACTGGCATGTTAACGCCGTTAAATAAGAAATATCTAAAATATATATACACATACATACAGAACTGCGGGAAAGCTTTAGGGCATCTAATCAAATGTTTAACCAGTTGACCTCAGCAGTGAGTTTATCACAATATACATTAGAATAAAGTCGTATTCATAATTCAAATAAACAGAAAAACAATAAACAGGAACAAGAATTTCTCGGGTCCATATTTTTCCTGGACACCTTCACAGCCGCCACAGAGACTCGTTAATATCATCAATTACATCATGAGCTCAATTTACTGAGCACTGATTGGTCAAACCAGGAGCTGCTTTATAACTACATATAATACTGGACTTCCTCGAGGAGAGGCTTGGAGATGGGGAAACACACACACCAACATCCAGAAAATCACTGTTTATTATTTATTTATACATATAATCATTACTAATTAATATTCTATACATTTAGTTTATTCAAATATTAACACTTTTCTCAGCAAATAAACACAAACTACACAAATAAACAGATTTTGACTTGCACAGTGCTGTGTGTGTGTGTGTGTGTGTGTGTGTGTGTGTGTGTGTGTATATATATATATATAATGTATGTATGTATGTATGTAAAACATCTATAATTGCATAGTCACAAATAATTAAGAAAAAAAATATCATGCTAATAAAATAAGGTGACATTAGCATGACTACCTTATGCCACCATAATAAACTCCTAACAAGGTAATAATTTGAATGTGGGTCACATTCTGGTGCACTTATGTAAGAGTGCTTGGTCACTATCATCACCTGGAATAGTAAATCATTTCTTAAATGGGAATTCCACTGAGTTTACAAAACTTCTGCATAGCTTCTTTACAGTGATGCTGATGGGAACCAGGCGTCGCCATGACTACAACACAGATATAGACACTTTATTTACCATCCAGAACCACCAGAGAACCCACACGAGTCTTCTGGGTTTATATGGAACGTTGAATACAGAAAAAAATGAGGTCAATCAGATTTTTCTATCTTTGGGACTACTTTGCTTTACAACACCTTTCTTGTATAGAATAGAATTTACAACTATTTGTCTTGGTGTTTTGCACACTGTGAAATTAGACCGCCGCATTTAACCCACCCGTGCAGTGAAACACCACACACACTAGGGGGCAGTGAGCACACTTGCCCGGAGCAGTGGGCAGCCCTATCCACGACGCCCTGGGAGCAGTTGAGGGTTAGGTGTCTTACTCAAGGGCACTTCAGTCATGGACTGTCGGTGCTGGGGATCGAACCGGCAACCTTCCGGCCCACGACTGCCCCCTGTATGGTGGACTGTATGATTCCACCATGAATTAAAATCAGTGTGTTTTAGCCCAAATACTTTGTCACAAAACTACTGTCAAGCTGTCTCATCTGTCAGGCCGTGTAATCACAGACATTTCATGTAATAACTTTCTGTGACGGCGGTGAAATTTTGAAAATTGGTGGAGTTCCCCTTCAGGTTTCCTTGCTTTTTTACCACAGTCAGAGTAGAGCGTCCTGGAGTACCATTAACCATAAAAACCATAAAACTGGTACCTGCACTGCTACTGAAAGGTACAGGTCCAGCTTTGTGGTACAGGACCTTTGGCAAAACACCCAGTGAGAGTGCTGTTAATATTAGTTATTTGTTAATATCTATCAGGTTAATATTTGACAGACCCAATCTGAAGTCAGCAAAGCTCCTCCTTCCTGTTTAAACGCCTTGCTGTGGGGTCTCTGCAGGGTCTGTTTGGCGGGAGTGCTAAACATAAGTCCTTTCCATTCCTGCTGAGTGCGTTCGATTGAGGTTACAGTTAATATTGACAGACTGATCACGACAGGTTTGTGCGGGTCACTGCTCTGTGTGTGATTAGATGAGTTGAGTGGTGTTGAGCTCAGCGTGGAGACCGAGAACAGACACTTTCCCTACGGAGAGACTCACACGTTCACCTGTACTCCAGCACAAACACCAGGCCCGGCACCAGAGGGGTCAGTTAGCAGAGAACCATCATGCCCGTAGTCATGTGGGCATAGTGACACACGCTGCGTATCACTATGACTTAGAGTCCCTCTCTCTTACAAACACTCGCACACTGTTGGCTCAGCGCTCTCCTGGATCGCCTGCCAGCTCAGCTGACTTCCTGCCCAACTGACGCCCCATTAATGGGGGTGGTGTGCGTGTGGGGGCACGTGTGCGTGCCACAGCGCCACTCAATCAGGCTCCTGTTGCCAAGCAACAGGCCACCTCTCCTTTAATCTCTGAAGATGCTTTTGTATTAGAGATTCTGGACTGGACTCATTTGTGTAATGGAACTATGCGCAGTGTGTTCTCGTGAATATCAAAGCGAGACAGATTCATTCATTTACTCATTACCTGCTTCCAGCCAGTTAAGTTTATTAGCAGCGCTGAGAGCAGAACAAGTGAAGCAGCTCAAAGTGCTCTGCTTACAGGCACCGAGGAGATACTGGCGATGAGCTCACAGTAGAAAGATTGTTTACAGTTATTCCGTGAACAAGGACAATGTCCGTCTTACTGCATCAGTTTGATGAAAAAATCATGCCTCCACAATCTTTGGTTGCTGTGAATGTATCTGTATTGGAGCTACAATGCTAATGCAGCTAAAACGTAAACACATCCGTTAGTCTAAGCTGGTTTATGCTGGTCCAGTGCTGGTTGGGTTTGGGTTCAGCCGGTCACCCCAGCACGGACAGGCTGGTTGACCCAGCATAGCGGCATCACGACACGACCTGTGCTGGTTTTGGTGTTGATCTGCCTTCATTGCTGCTGGCCAGCAGACCAGCGTTCAAAACACATGTGCTGGTTTTGTTGGCGTCCAGCCGCTGTGGTCAGTGCTGGGTTTTCTAGCAGGTGATGGTCTTGCTATTGCAGTTTCTGACACTGTATGAAAGAAATGATTTTTGGCTCAGTGGTAATTGGTGTGTGTAAGCCTCATAGATCCAGTGCAAGACTGTAGAACTAAACTTCAGACTCCACACGTCTTGGTTAATCAAGTCAAATCGCACTTATTGTCACGTCACATTGACACAATTGTGAAGGTGAGTTAAAATCTTATGGAGGGGTATGTAGCCCCTTTGTAGTGCTAAATACTAAATAATGAAAAACAAATATGAATAAAAATTAGAGTCTAGGGTAGTTAAATGAGATGCAGGGGACAGTGTGTGTGTGTGTGTGTGTGTGTGTGTGTGTATATGTATATATATATATAATATATTCCAGGTTATACCAGACATGGATAGATACAATCAAGATATCCTCCTTTTTCTTTGTTTTTAAACCCCAGGCAGCGCTGATGTTTTCCACTACACCAAGCAGGGCCGGAACCCGGTGATTGATGGCGTGGACGACGCAAAAGAAATGTCCACCACCAGGAACGCTTTCACACTACTGGGTAAGACCTGCTGTGGTGTGGGATTGTTTTGGTGTAGATGTCAAACTGTCGTGAATCTTGTAGGACTGCACGATTCTTAATGTGATCTATTGACCTATCAGCTACTGCCAGTTAATCAGTTAATGCAACTATTATCCCTTCGTCGATTCTACTCTCTTTGCCAGCACTAGTCATTCCATCTGTCCAGCAAAACATACGATAGAAGCCGTATCGCCCCCTATGCTTCCTGTAGTGTATTACAGTCTGTCAGAGTGACTGTGTGGATCATATGAACATTATAGAGCTTTTTAAATGAAACAGTAGAAGCCGTATCGCCCCCTACGCTTCCTGTAGTGTATTACAGTCTGTCAGAGCGACTGTGTGGATCATATGAACATTATAGAGCTTTTTAAATGAAACAGTAGAAGCCGTATCGCCCCCTACGCTTCCTGTAGTGTATTACAGTCTGTCAGAGCGACTGTGTGGATCATATGAACATTATAGAGCTTTTTAAATGAAACAGTAGAAGCCGTATCGCCCCCTACGCTTCCTGTAGTGTATTACAGTCTGTCAGAGCGACTGTGTGGATCATATGAACATTATAGAGCTTTTTAAATGAAACAGTAGAAGCCGTATCGCCCCCTACGCTTCCTGTAGTGTATTACAGTCTGTCAGAGTGACTGTGGATCATATGAACTTTATAGAGCTTTTTAAATGAAACAGTAGAAGCCGTATCGCCCCCTACGCTTCCTGTAGTGTATTACAGTCTGTCAGAGCGACTGTGTGGATCATATGAACATTATAGAGCTTTTTAAATGAAACAGTAGAAGCCGTATCGCCCCCTACGCTTCCTGTAGTGTATTACAGTCTGTCAGAGCGACTGTGTGGATCATATGAACATTATAGAGCTTTTTAAATGAAACAGTAGAAGCCGTATCGTCCCCTACGCTTCCTGTAGTGTATTACAGGCTGTCAGAGCGACTGTGTGGATCATATGAACATTATAGAGCTTTTTAAATGAAACAGTAGAAGCCGTATCGCCCCCTACGCTTCCTGTAGTGTATTACAGTCTGTCAGAGTGACTGTGTGGATCATATGAACATTATAGAGCTTTTTAAATGAAACAGTAGAAGCCGTATCGCCCCCTACGCTTCCTGTAGTGTATTACAGTCTGTCAGAGCGACTGTGTGGATCATATGAACATTATAGAGCTTTTTAAATGAAACAGTAGAAGCCGTATCGCCCCCTACGCTTCCTGTAGTGTATTACAGTCTGTCAGAGCGACTGTGTGGATCATATGAACATTATAGAGCTTTTTAAATGAAACAGTAGAAGCCGTATCGCCCCCTACGCTTCCTGTAGTGTATTACAGTCTGTCAGAGCGACTGTGTGGATCATATGAACATTATAGAGCTTTTTAAATGAAACAGTAGAAGCCGTATCGCCCCCTACGCTTCCTGTAGTGTATTACAGTCTGTCAGAGCGACTGTGTGGATCATATGAACATTATAGAGCTTTTTAAATGAAGCAGTAGAAGCCGTATCGCCCCCTACGCTTCCTGTAGTGTATTACAGTCTGTCAGAGCGACTGTGTGGATCATATGAACATTATAGAGCTTTTTAAATGAAACAGTAGAAGCCGTATCGCCCCCTACGCTTCCTGTAGTGTATTACAGTCTGTCAGAGCGACTGTGTGGATCATATGAACATTATAGAGCTTTTTAAATGAAACAGTAGAAGCCGTATCGCCCCCTACGCTTCCTGTAGTGTATTACAGTCTGTCAGAGCGACTGTGTGGATCATATGAACATTATAGAGCTTTTTAAATGAAACAGTAGAAGCCGTATCGCCCCCTACGCTTCCTGTAGTGTATTACAGTCTGTCAGAGCGACTGTGTGGATCATATGAACATTATAGAGCTTTTTAAATGAAACAGTAGAAGCCGTATCGCCCCCTACGCTTCCTGTAGTGTATTACAGTCTGTCAGAGTGACTGTGGATCATATGAACTTTATAGAGCTTTTTAAATGAAACAGTAGAAGCCGTATCGCCCCCTACGCTTCCTGTAGTGTATTACAGTCTGTCAGAGTGACTGTGTGGATCATATGAACATTATAGAGCTTTTTAAATGAAACAGTAGAAGCCGTATCGCCCCCTACGCTTCCTGTAGTGTATTACAGTCTGTCAGAGCGACTGTGTGGATCATATGAACATTATAGAGCTTTTTAAATGAAACAGTAGAAGCCATATCGTCCCCTACGCTTCCTGTAGTGTATTACAGGCTGTCAGAGCGACTGTGTGGATCATATGAACATTATAGAGCTTTTTAAATGAAACAGTAGAAGCCGTATCGCCCCCTACGCTTCCTGTAGTGTATTACAGTCTGTCAGAGTGACTGTGTGGATCATATGAACATTATAGAGCTTTTTAAATGAAACAGTAGAAGCCGTATCGCCCCCTACGCTTCCTGTAGTGTATTACAGTCTGTCAGAGCGACTGTGTGGATCATATGAACATTATAGAGCTTTTTAAATGAAACAGTAGAAGCCGTATCGCCCCCTACGCTTCCTGTAGTGTATTACAGTCTGTCAGAGCGACTGTGTGGATCATATGAACATTATAGAGCTTTTTAAATGAAACAGTAGAAGCCGTATCGCCCCCTACGCTTCCTGTAGTGTATTACAGTCTGTCAGAGCGACTGTGTGGATCATATGAACATTATAGAGCTTTTTAAATGAAACAGTAGAAGCCGTATCGCCCCCTACGCTTCCTGTAGTGTATTACAGTCTGTCAGAGCGACTGTGTGGATCATATGAACATTATAGAGCTTTTTAAATGAAGCAGTAGAAGCCGTATCGCCCCCTACGCTTCCTGTAGTGTATTACAGTCTGTCAGAGCGACTGTGTGGATCATATGAACATTATAGAGCTTTTTAAATGAAACAGTAGAAGCCGTATCGCCCCCTACGCTTCCTGTAGTGTATTACAGTCTGTCAGAGCGACTGTGTGGATCATATGAACATTATAGAGCTTTTTAAATGAAACAGTAGAAGCCGTATCGCCCCCTACGCTTCCTGTAGTGTATTACAGTCTGTCAGAGCGACTGTGTGGATCATATGAACATTATAGAGCTTTTTAAATGAAACAGTAGAAGCCGTATCGCCCCCTACGCTTCCTGTAGTGTATTACAGTCTGTCAGAGCGACTGTGTGAAGTTTAAGTAAACAATATGTTGCCAGTGAAAGTTCAGATCAACAGTTTTGTGTAAGCGCTGCTGTTTGTTTGTCAGTAATTGTTGCTCTTCTGTCTGCTGTACTCTGCCCGGAGCGTTTTGGTGTGGAAAGTGTTTGTGATAATTGTGATATTGTTCTCTGCAGGTATTAATGAGTCATATCAGATGGGGCTGTTCCAGGTGCTGGCGGCCATCCTGCACCTCGGCAACGTGGACGTGAAGGACAGAGACGCTGACAGCAGCATCATACCGGTAAACAGTCCAAACAATGACATCACATGCTAGGTTAAAACTGGGAAGAGGTTTTTATTAATATAAACGGAATTTTACAAAGTTACCTTTCAAGTTCAGTTATCATTCCAAGTTCCAAGTTGGATTTAACATCGTTTTTAGGTCCAAATGCAAGAAAAATATGTAGAAAAATGTAAATAATCATTCTTCTCAAATTCTTGACTTTTCATCAAATCCAAATCATAATAAATTCTCTTCTTTTCCGCTTACAAACACAAATGGATTCGAATATCGGAAGCTTTCCACACAATTTCTCTGTTTGTTTAAGTGAGTTATGAGTCAGAAATAATTCTAAGAGTTAAGTATATCAGTGGCTGTAGCTCTAGATCAGGGGTCGGCAACACGTGGCTCCAGATCCACATGAGGCACTTTTACTGTCGTGGCTCCACAGCTGAATCAGATCAGTAGGTAATAATAAAATAATCCTCCTCTACAGTAAAATAAAGCTCTGCTGATCCTTCAACCCAGTTTAACAGTAAATGGTCTTAAACGCTGGAGTTAATGTAGAACTGCTGATTCACCCTTTAACCCTGAAGATCAGCGCAGACGGCTGGTCACCATAGCAACGCAGGCAACAGTCTCGCTTAGCATTTAGAATCAGTCCAGCTGGTTTCCTGATACGTTTAATCTGGTCATTCGGCAGCTTCTTGTTCAGATTTGTCCGTTCCACCTTAAATGGTGCAGCAGTTACATTCTGGCGCCCCAGGCACCATTTAAGGTGGAACGGAAAAATCTCAACAAGAAGCTGGAGACTAAGAAGCGACTTCAGCCTCGTAAAAAGTCAACCGTTGAGACATTTTAAAAGAAACTATTCCGGCTTTGAGGAAAAGTTTCCTGTCAGAGATGCGAGAAAATTTAGCTTTAGGCTGCATTTTCATTTATATTGCATTTTTTTTAGCCTGTACTAGAACAATAGCACATACAGAGACACATTTACAGCCAAGATGGACATTAAATGTGCCTCCCAAGGTGGTTTGATTTCTATAAAAAGGATGAAATGCCGACTGCAGCTCAAGTCATTTCCAGGAATCTTCATCTGCTTTATTGTTGATGCTATTAGTGTCCAGTTTGATTGGTTCTGTGTCTGTTTTCCCCTCCCCTCCTCTTCTCTGTAGCCCAATAACAGCCACCTCATGGTGTTCTGTGAGCTGATGGGCGTGGCCTATCAGGATATGTCCCACTGGCTGTGCCATAAGAAGCTGAAGACGGCGGCGGAGACCTACATCAAACCTATCCCCAAACTGCAGGCCATCAACGCCCGGGACGCTCTCGCCAAGCACATCTACGCCAAACTCTTCAACTGGATCGTCGACCACGTCAACAAAGCGCTGCACTCCACCGTCAAACAGCACTCCTTCATCGGCGTGCTGGACATTTACGGGTGTGTGCTTTATTACAGGAAAACATTGCGGCTAAACTGTTTTTGTAGATGCTCATTACTGTAGTATTGAAATGACACTGGCTTATCGTAATGGATATAAAACTATTGTTAACTAAAATGTCACGTTTTCCAGGTTTGAAACCTTCGAGATCAATAGCTTTGAGCAGTTCTGTATCAATTACGCCAACGAGAAGTTACAGCAGCAGTTTAACATGGTTGGTTTCTTTTAGATTAACCAGTTCCTTCATTCATCCATTTAATCGCACGTTTGTTTATTGATCAGCACCTTTAAGTAGCTGAATAATTTGAATAACATCTCTCTTTTCTCTTTTTCCACTCTTTTTTTTTTCTTTTCGTTTGTCTTCTCCTCTTCGGTTTCTGTTTTCGTTTTATTTCGCTCCTCTCTTCTCCTCCTCTGACCTCTGCAGCACGTGTTTAAGCTGGAGCAGGAGGAGTATATGAAGGAGCAGATTCCGTGGACTTTGATTGATTTCTATGATAATCAGCCCTGCATTAACCTGATCGAGGCGAAGATGGGCGTCCTGGACCTGTTAGATGAGGAGTGCAAGGTCTGATCCACTCGCAGGCCAAATGATTAGCTGGGACAAAATTAGCTCTTTATTATTTAGTGATTAGTATTCAGTTCGTCAGCTACTGAACTATTTTGCTTTTTTTTTTTCCTCTTGATTTGCTGCACCTGTCGTAGAAGCCGTATCGCCCCCTACGCTTCCTGTAGTGTATTACAGTCTGTCAGAGCGACTGTGTGGATCATATGAACATTATAGAGCTTTTTAAATGAAACAGTAGAAGCCGTATCGCCCCCTACGCTTCCTGTAGTGTATTACAGTCTGTCAGAGCGACTGTGTGGATCATATGAACATTATAGAGCTTTTTAAATGAAAGAGTAGAAGCCGTATCGCCCCCTACGCTTCCTGTAGTGCATTACAGTCTGTCAGAGCGACTGTGTGGATCATATGAACATTATAGAGCTTTTTAAATGAAACAGTAGAAGCCGTATCGCCCCCTACGCTTCCTGTAGTGTATTACAGTCTGTCAGAGCGACTGTGTGGATCATATGAACATTATAGAGCTTTTTAAATGAAACAGTAGAAGCCGTATCGCCCCCTACGCTTCCTGTAGTGTATTACAGTCTGTCAGAGCGACTGTGTGGATCATATGAACATTATAGATCTTTTTAAATGAAACAGTAGAAGCCGTATCACCCCCTACGCTTCCTGTAGTGTATTACAGTCT